>NW_010401709.1:0-32279 GCF_000710305.1 Buceros rhinoceros silvestris
CCGCCCCTGAGGAGCCGGGCGCTGCCGGGACCTGCCTTGCCGAGGCGATGGGCCCGAGGCGGCCGGAGCGGGGGGGTCTCCCCTGAGTGGAGCCCGTCGCACCGCTCCCGCTTTCCCGGTTCTCACACACTTTTCTGCCTATTGATGCCATTTAGGCACGTCCCTAAAACTGTGGGAGGGTTCCAGAGGGGTGACGTGCCCCGCCAGGTGTAGCTGGGCCTTAGAAACTACCTTTCAGACTCTGGGAACAGTTGCCTCACTGGTCTTTACGCTGGGATTTGTGTTAGAGGTACCCGCACCTCCCCAAATACACTCCCTGAGTTCTACGTCTCATGTTTGATCCTAGTTTGGTGCATTTCTGTGCTCCGAAGCCACACCGTGACTGGCCAGCATTGCTGAACCTTTACTTTGCTAACAGCAAACGATTATTTCAACTGATTATGCTGATTATGCTGAAATGGCATCACGTTTTCAGTGAAGTAGTGAAGTAAAGGAAATTTTTGAATGATGATACTTTCTTAGAGAGGTACAGCTTGAAAATGAAATGCCACTGCCTTCAGCAGCCTGGGGAGCTAAAGAGCATTGGATAACGGATAACATTAGTAAGGAATGGAAGACACCGGGAATATAAGGTGGTGAAGATTTAATGCCCAGTAGTTCCCAATTTGAGATGGAATTTTTGGTTGTAATACCAGTTTATAAAACAACGGTAAAATATAATCTTAAAGCTGAATTTTTGTTAATTCAACCCAGCAAGAAATGGCTTCCTTTGGCCTCATGCTGGAGTCGCTAATCGTGAATGGCCAGATTTTCTCCACCATCCCATCTGTAAATGTTGCTGCTTGTACTTTGCACGTCTGCATTTCCCGTGGCAGCTCCATGGGTTGTCATTTTATATTGGATTATTTGCTATCCAAATCACCCCTCTTTGCATAACAGGTTGTAAGACCAGTGTAATTAATCGCCCAACCCAATTATTTCACTTGAATAAATGAAGTATGAAAGAAATATCTTCAAGTATTGAAAGTTTCTTTTGACTATTCACCAATAAGATTTTGTTAATAACTTTGTATTTACAAGATTGAAATTTTACACATTTCCTCCTCCAAGCCCCTTACACAGGGATTAAATGCAGTTTTACGCAAGTTAAATGCAGTTTTTCGTGTACTTGTGGAAGCTGTGTACATGTACATTGAGGCTTTTTGGCCACAAAATATAAAACTTTAAAATAATACTGAGTTGTTTCATCCATTCCTATTCATTTCACCTTTTTCTTACGTTGCCATCGCAGTTCATAAGCTCTGGGCACTCAACAGCTTAGGCAAGGTTTTCATCCAAGTCTCAGGATCTTTATACAGTCTGTGCTCAAAACCTGTGCTGCTGAAGAGCTAAAAACCATCTGCAATAAAAGAGAAATCAGAGCTGGTGGGAGAACTGGTGATAAATAAATAAATAAATAAAGACTACGTGTTGGACCAGAGCAAAGCCCTGATCTCGTCCACCAACATGAGGTGTTTATTCTTCATGGGAAACAGAATAGCAAATGTTCATGGTCTCAAAAACAAAAATGAAAAATACTGCTCTGAGAACAGCTATTGCCTGAGATTACGAGCGATAATTAGATGACAATTGCTTCATCAAAGCTCTTCGTAATTACACTTGTAGTTACCTGAAGATGGAGCTGAGACTGCTGCTGAGTTCACAGGCTAAAGCACAAGTGACTCTCAGCAAAGCAGTAAGAACTTACCTTACCCAGAGGCGACGAAAGGAGCCCTGTCATATCACACTTCAGTACAGAGAATTGTTACTTTAGTGTGGGATAAGCCTTACTGAAGTCATTCAACAGATTTTTACTACAACATGTTGTACCAAACCCACCAATCACTGTCCCACTCCATACCAGACCCACGGACCCTTCCGCAGTCCCATGGAGCAGCCTGGGAACAGCTCAAGTATGCGGGGTTCCCTCTTCTGCATCAACTGTAGAAGTAAAACTTCTACGCTTCCAAAATTTACTTGAAAATAACTTTCACACAAACAAACTGTGATGCATCGTCAACTTCAACTCTTAAAATGCCTCTTTATGAGCTTATAATTTCAGGCAGGTCATGCTGTCATAGATTCATCTGCCTCTTCGTGCCATTCCTCAGAAAAAGGTGACCACAAATAGGTTGTATTTCTCTGCCAACAGTATTGATCTTCAACACCTGACAGAGAAAACCACACGTGAGAATTCCCCACCCTCAGCGAAGAGGTGAGACCTCGTCCTCCTCACTTTAAGGAAGTGTTGAACCCCTTCTGATACCTGAGTGAGTTTTATCCTGGCAACTTCTAGCATGGCAAACTTGTAATGAGCACGTGGGTCACAACATTTACATTTCTTGGAGATAACTGCCCCCTTCTTACCACGCGAGGCATGAGCTCCCTGTAAATCTGGATTCGGAGCTCTTGGCCTGTGACTTCTTTGATGGTTGAAATCACACTTTGGCATAATTATGGTGCAGATCAAATCTTCTTTGTAGGGAGCTGCCTTTGTATCTCATGTTTGTGCAAATGAAGTGGCTCTGGAGTGGCTGGTTTTGGAGTCACATTTGTTTAGTCACTGTAGGAAGGCAAGAGAGGACAGAAAGTCCTGCCAGCAAGAACAAACATGAACCTTTAGACCATAAAATTGCTCAGGATGAGGGAGGCCTCCACCTCCCAACAGGCAGCATGGACATCTCGGTTTAGGAGACGCTTAGCTTTTATCTTCATGTTCCAGGGAAACATACCCTGCTCGATCTCTCCAGGTTTTCATTCATCATCATTTTTACATCAGCTGCAATTGGAAAGTCTGAACACACCTTTTCGGATCCTCCTTTATTTCTTTCGATACTGCTGACGCACCTTCCTACCCGTTGCCATTTCAGATTTCCTCCCTTTCCCCACTTGCTCTCGGACTTCCAACCAAGCCAAGTAAAAAAATCCTACAGGGAAGTACTTCTAGTCCCCTGCCCCATTGTTCTTTCTTCAGGTGAAAAAGCTACTCCAAGCAAGAGTGAGGCCTCACGTTGGTTCCTTGTGAGCTCCAAGGATGAGCTGTGTCTCCCCGCAGCTCTGCCTGGTTCTCACCATCGCTCCGCAGGCAATCAGAGCAGGTAAATGGAGAGATGCTCCTGTCCCCAAACCTGGTACCCCAGCCCTGTGTCCTTCCATCTGCTTGCTACCCGCTTCTCTAAAACAGCAACCAGTCCTACATCTCACCAGCTTTCCCAGCCTGTTGAAATGTTCTCCATCCCCAAACCGGGAGCTCTCACCCACGGTGTGTAGTGTTCTCTCCTTAACTGCCGCCTCTGCTCCCTCTTCATGCTCAGAATGACTTAATTCCGTGAAATAATAGCATGAACTTACTTTGTGTTGGGTTGTTGTTTTTTTTTTTTTCAGTGTAGGATCCATAAGACTAAAAGGACATTTCCCTTCTCGCACGTTATCACCAATCTGTTCATCAGCCCATTCCCTGACTGACCTCATTGAATGTTTGCGACTTGAAATGCCACTGGGCGCCTGACAGTAACAACGGGGTAGAGGTAACTGCAGCTGCGGCTGAAAAGCAGATTCTATTCTACTGACAGTGCACAGAAAATACAAATTACTAACCTCTCTTTCCAGTTGCCAGAATCAGTAGACGAGGATTATGGTTAGAAAAAGAAACAAATCAAAATAGTTTATAAAAAACATCACTTTGTTTTTATTTAGGTTTCCTTTCCCCAAAGGAATTTGCTCAGAGGAGAGAAATTCCCGTTCGATCTAAACCCACAGGCTGGCTGAGTTTCACGATAAAACCAGACCCAGACAAAATAAACCTCCCTGTGAATAAGAATTGAAAGCTCGGTATGTGTTTTCGTCTGAATAAAATTAAACAGGGAGGCTTTTATCATAAATGTTAAGCATTGATGTGTTAGCAGCAAGATCAATAAAAAATTCAAAAGGTATTTGGGTTCAAAGGAGATTAAATGATGTCTAATGGCATGTTTAGTCAAAACTAGCATCATACCAATCCAATACAGCAAAAATTGATTAAATGGCACTAAATGATAGATTTCCCTCCATAGCCTTCGATGGGAAATCATTCTAAAATGTGTTTCTGTGTCTGCTGATGTCACACAGAGCTTTGGCCCTTGGGTGAAGGAATTGTTTACAAAAGCCTTCAGCTCACAGGAGGAAATAACCAGGCTGGGACACACTTTGCTACTTAAACTAGATGCAAAGTGGATGGAGCACCCATTTTCCTGTCCAAAGTCCTGAGAGAGGAAGGGGGGAGGTTGGTCACACGTACCGGAGAAGAAGAGAAGCAGCTCAACACCTCTTAGGGCTTTATATTTGCCTGAGTTAGCTGCTTTGGATGGCCCCAGCTTACCATGCGAGGCACGCTGTTCTATGCCTGTCCTCCCTCTAATTCCCCTCATCACTCATCTTCCTGTATTTGTAAATTGTATCAAGTAATCCTGTATTTATTTCCTTGCTGTTAAGGATAATCACAGGATGTTTTATGTCCTTTTTGTATCATATTTATGGTTCCTTTTGTGTCCTATTTAATTACCACTGTCACACCTTCCAAAGATTCTGAGGAACTACGGTTTTAAGGTTGACAGTTTATATATTCACCATATTTTATACATTTATATATAAATATACATTTATATTTATAGAATCACCATATTTAAATAATTGTCTATCTATATATCAACCTACTGCTATAGCATCTGCCTATCTATCTGTTTAGAAGATAAGGTAATAATATAGATGACATTTCCTCGCAGTGGATGGGATTGCACCTCAGTTGCACGAGAAGAATGCAGAAAGCCTTTGTCCACACAGGTATAAAACATCTCCAGTCGAGGAGAGAGCAAGGATGGGTTGATAATTCTCGCGTGACAGTCAGTGTTTGAGGCTCAGCTGGGCTATTTTGAGGAGGAAGACTAATCACAGACCTTATGCTAAAGGTCTGTCTGAAGAAAAATTAATGGTTGCATCGAACAAGTATTTCAAAACTCGTTGGTGTTATAGCTCCCCTTCAAAGGTCTGCTGGCTTCAGGAGCACCCGCTGGCGCTGCAGTCCTTTTTCTTCCTGACTGCTCAGCGCTCTCTGAGGCATCCATAAATGTGTTCCTCAAGGCCATAGACATCCCAGGGAAGCTGAACAATTCTTCCTCTAAAGAACTGCAAAAGCTTCTGCTCACAAAACCCCCACAAAGAATCCAGAACAAAACAAAAAACCCAAGCCCTAAAATTCATGTAAAAACAGGTAAAGACATCTCCTACATGAATTCAATATTTTCCTCATTTTTGCCTGTGCTTCAATAGTTTGTTTTTTTCAAGTCACCAAGTCTCAGCTATGTGGTAGAAATCCTCTGCTCAGCCCTGTTCACTGCTGATCGTGGCTGGACCTCCTGGCCAGACCCTGTCTTGTCCCCTCACCTTCTCTGATGACCTCTTAACAGAAGCTGTCACTGTCACCAGCCCAGCCCCACGTGGGTACCTCGAGATTGCGCTCTGCTCAGCGGGGTCACTGCCCTTGTCCTGTCCTCGTGCTCAGCTCCTGGCTCTGCTTCCTTTGTGCAGCAGTCCTTGGTAGCCTTTAGTGACGACAGCCAGTCATTTTTGGCATGAGGGCTTTTGCAGTCATGAAATAAAGTTCAAGGACTCTTCAAGACCAAAGTCTTCAAGTCTGCTGGGCAATTCTATTCCCCAGCACCCCAGTGTTGAATGGGTTATAAATGTCTTTGAGGAGCAGTAGTGCTGTTTACTAGGAAGCTGTCCAAGTCAAGAACACAGCGGGTAAGACCCCACTGAGGGAATACGAAATTTGGGAGCAGTTTTCCATAAGCAGGCTGTAGCACAGCTTGTTTATCTGAGGACCAACACAAGATTCAAGGGTTCAAAAAATAATTGTAATTCATTGACATTAGTAACTAAGATATTGCAATAATAACATGTTACACTCTGAGGATTGCAATGACAGAACAATTATCTAATTAGAAAGTAAAATTAATTATGTCGTGCTTTAATTACTTAATAACCGAGAAATTGTCATCAGGATGAAGGCTGGGAAATGTCATGAAAAATTATCAGGGAGCGCAATTTGCTGGTTCAGAGGGAGTTTTCCTTGCAGACATGGAAGCAGATTTACATCAGCTCCTCACAGGCCCATCGCTGAGTTTTGTTGTGCACCACCACGTCTGCAGCAGACTCCGTTTAGGGTGGGGAGATCTTGTGAGACCTGAAGGGCTGAAGGCAAGAGCCGAGACCTGTGGTTGGCGGCAGTAAATAGGATGACTGCTAGAGAGGGAGGAAACCCTCTGGGTGAAGATTAGACTGGAGAAAGGGGAGTGGTGAATTCTAGTTATGCTGGAGCTACAAATTGCTGCCAGGAGAGGCTGAGGTGATGTGGAGCTGGTTTGGTCCAGCCCTCAAGATCCTCCAGAAGAGCCATTGCTTGGCAGATTGCGGCTCGCGCCGTAAGAGGTGTGGTGCATTAGCTGCAAAGAAGGAACTGCATCTGCAAACGGTGCGGTGTGGAATAAATCTTGGGGATACAATACTTACCAAGGACCTTATACGACCCAGGAATTCTGTGTAGGATTGTTACCAGAGCGACTTCCCGAGTTGCTTGAGACTACTTGAAAAGCAGTCTGCTGTGTAAACTGATGGTGATGATTAAGGTAGTAATCGTGATGAGAGAGGCAGACAAACAAGACTCAGTCCTTACATCAACAGAGAGCAGACAGAAAAAAATTAAACCACTCAAATAACACCCCTCTGTGAACCAGTGTGTTTGTTTTTGCCAGACAGGTTGCAATTAACATTTGAAAAGGTATGTAAATAGTGTTTCATGCAAATATTCCCTTGGACACAGGCTTGTGATCTATTAATTATTCAAAAAACAATGCAAGCATTTTGTCATTCCTGTCTGAGGCATGTTCTCTGCTTGAATCTGCCCTTTGGTCTTGGAGCTGCCAGATTTCCATAACTGGGTCACCTAGTTCTTTCTCAACTTTGCTTTCTGCTGTGAAATGAAAAATTAGCATTTTCTGTGACATACATTCAGGGCTTCTGTGAGGAGCTGGAAAGGCTACCCTAGAAAGGAAGAAATCTTGAAATCTGTGGGCAGGAGTGAGTTCGTATTTGTGGGTAACAGGAATCTGCAGCGATGGGTGACCTTTGCAAACACGGTCTGGGATGAAAATTGTTAGTTGGACAAAGAAAAACAAAAGTGTTACTTAATGCAGAGGAATGACATCAGACTCACTGTACTTTTCGCAGTGAAAAACCCTGCTCTGGTGCCTAAGAATAAATTTTGATAAAATATTATAATAATTATAACAACAATTACAACCGTAATTAAAAATCTTTTTAACTCGAAGTCGCGAGTCATTGTGAGTGATTTAGTAATTAAAACGGGGTTGAAAAGGGGATAAAGGTGACATGAACAGCATCTGCTCTTTGAACCACTAGAGAGCGTTCCAGAGCTGCTTTAAAAAAATTTGCCTCATCCCTGGAACTCCCCGCCCCGGGGCTGCTCTGAGCTGCCTGGTGGTCCCTGCGGTTTGAAGGAGGAACAGGCAGACATCGCAGAGAGGGTCTCATCTCCAGCAGTGAGTTCTCCTGGCCTACACGTACCACTGGAGCATGGTGAAGGATGGAGGCGACCCCCGACAGCGCATCACATAGACAGTCGTTAGCAAAAAACAGTCTGGGAAGTGCCATTTTATTAACTCCATACTGATAAAACCTTTTCATCATTCCCTGTACGAACGTACCGAGTGAATCGGTACTGAGTACCATAGGTAAGGGTCAGAAATGTCTTTGTTCTAACAGGGCATCTAGAAACCCTGTGACTACCAATAGTTTTTATGCTCAGGGAAACCTGAAATCAGAGAATCAGAGAATCGCAGCATCGTTCAGGTTGGAAAAGACCTCAGGAGGTCTCTCGTCCTGTTTCCCAGACCTCCAAGGTTGGACATTGCACAGCCTCCTGGGCAACCTGTGCTCCTCTTTGTAGAACCCAGGATGTTGTTTGTTTTCATGCTGCCAGGAACACTGTAAGCCCACCATCACCTCACTGTCCACCCAGTGACTCAGGTCCTTTTGAGCAGAGCTGCTCCCCAACCATTGCTCCTAGCCTGGCTGGTTGCTAGGGGCTCTCCAGAAACACAAGAAACATCTAATTAGATGGGTGATTCCACTGATTATTTTCCTACATGAAAAAAGATGTGTATCAGAAAAAAATTATGAAAGCCACCAGTTCCAAAATAAATCCAGAAGTCTTAACCAGCTTTCCCCTTGCATCACTCATCCAGCAACCAGTGGGTTCATTTGTAATTTCTAGTGTGCAGAAACATAGAGATTTGGGGAATCATTCATCAAGCTCAGAGGAGTCTTTACAGTTGCATTCAGCGATTTTCGGGCCATCAGCCTAATTTCAAGATTTCTAGAACAACCGCATTAGTTGTAGATACTGAGCTCACTCAGAAACCAAACTGAGCAACCATTGCTTATGTAAAGAAAAATGATGTGGCAATCGGCATTTCCTACACACTGTTACCTCTGCGAGCCTGAAAACCACCTTTTTATGAGGTCATCTGGCAGGAAAGGAAAGGGTTTGTTCTGTCCTGTGTAGTAGTGGCAGTTACTTGCAGTGTAACCAGAAGGGGATGCAGCAGGACCCGTTGTAATCCAAACAAGGCCAGTATTGAACGTTTGGGTATGTAGGGTTGGGTTCATGCTGGGAGAGAGGGGTTGGGGCTTGTACCACTAAAATCAAGAGAAGTCAGGGTGAGAACTGAGCGCAACAGTCATTGCTAGGAGAAAAAATGACAAGATCTGTCCTCTTGTCTGATCTTTGGGGCTTGTTGCTGATGATGTTGAGGAATCCAAAGCTGATTTCCCTTTTGGTAGCTCTTCCTCTGCTGCAGTGCTCTCCTGCCTTTTACCCACTAGAAGGCAGAAGGGAGGTTTTATGAGCACATTTACCAAAATACTGCACAGCAGGAAGATTTATAGCAAAGTGACTACCGCTGTTTTTCTACGGTTTCGTCATCATCGCTCTACCAAGCTCTTCTCATTTTCAAGGGTCCCAAGGCCATCGCCAACTTGGCCTAACATAAGCGTTTGCACACAGACACCGTGCTCTCTGCAAACGGTAGCTCAGGGGTGGGCTGCGACTCTCCTCGGCCTCGCAGGACATGCGTGGCAGAACATATTATCTAGCCAAAACTTCAGGGGGAATTGTAAAAGGCAGATTGTAATTAATTGAGTTGGAATTTGGCCAAGGCAGAAACTTTAATATGTCTTCTTTCCTGGCGCTTTTTTTTTTCAGACTCAGGAGTCATATAACACCCTTGTCTAGAGCTTATGCCTTTGTCAAATCTGTTCCAGTCCCATTCCTGCCAGAAAGGCCCGGCCATGGGGCTAGTTTAGCCCGTAGCCGCGTGCGGGCATGAATGTCTGTGGTGTGCTCCCACCCGGGTGCCTTCTCCAGGATCCCTCCTCAGCATCATTTTTTTCCACTGTAGCCAGTCCCAAACCTCAGCTGGGCATCCTCGCCTGCTCCCAGTTTCTCTGTCGTTCTTACGCCGTGGGATGCCTGCTTCCTTTGGAGGAGCTCCTGCATCAGCAGCACTCAGATCTCCTAGTTAACGCAGCCCCTTCTGCCCTGCGGACTGTCAGCGCTCCCGCTCCGTACCTATCGGCTTTCATGTCCTCTGCTTTTGGCTAAGCACATCTTTTTACATTTCCTCCTGTTCCCCAGCACCAATTAAGCTCCCTGGGCATACGTTAAAAATGCCTATTCTTTCCAACACAGAAACACTGTCTCTTACCGATAGATTTTAAACCCCAAGATGACTGCTACAATTTTGTCAGTTAGCAGGAAGTCCCGACTTTAGCTCATTTATCTGACAATTATGCACTGTCATTTGCATAATGTGAAATTTTGATCTGCCAGTGTCACATGCTCCATCTCATTTACTATCCTAATGTCCATTTGAAGTACATGATGAAAGCGCTGGTGAATTCATAGCCCTTTGTTTCATACCAGACGTGGTTTGAACCAGTTGCTTAATTTTCTGCCTGTTCCTATAGCACTGCGGGAGTCCCCGGCGTTTGCACCACCAACATGTTTATCGGAGGGTTGTATCGCTTTTGCTGCATTCTGTAATGGCTCCTTCCACATCAAATGGAAGCAAGGAAAACAACAAGCACTTATAAACCCCATTCTTCCTTTTTTTCTTTCAACTGTAAAAATCTGCATATCTGATTAATGCAACTCCAGCCTGGTCTGAGGCCACACTGTTTCTCTCTCACTGCTCCCTCTAAAACCAGCTTTGATCTGTTGACTTTCTTTCATCAGACTTTTTCTCAGTACCGACAAGAAGCTTTCTCCTCCGGAATTATTTTGATCAGCCGGATCTCCTTTTGCCAGCATGGGGACAGCTCTTGCCTTCAGCTAGTCCCCTGGCAGCCCCTGTCACTCCACAAGTGTTTGTAGCTCTGTCCATACTCCACAGCCTTTCTCATTTTAACTGATTCACTGCACTGGTTGTTCTCGTGATCCTGGCTACGTACTGATTCAGCACTGCCTTACCAGGTAACGAGTCTGTTCTTGCAAAGAGCCATTAAATCATTCACACATGAAGATGTTCACCATGCCAATGCTGGGTTTGATCCTTCACGCCTAAAGTTCTCCTAACACACAGTAGCCAAGTCATCGCTATTAACAGATGGTTCTTGGGGGTCTTCATCAAGTGCTGATCTTCTTCAACACATCAGATATAATGAGACCACTGTACAAGAAAGCATGGCTTAGCTCTTGAAGGGATTTTTTAAATAGAAGGATTATACTATGTTAACCTTTCAGATTCCACCCCATCACCCTGGTCTCTGAAGCCCATGAATAACCACAGCCTAGGTGGAAAAAGTACTCAGCAATTTAGGGGGCAACTACCGAATGAAAAAACCCACCACCAGGACACTTTCCTTTCCATGTCTGTCTGGTAGTAGTCAAAGAGTTAAAAAAAGAAACAGGACTTTTTTTTTGCCTGGTGTGTAAGGGAATGCATTCGTTATTTGTACAGCTATTGTCTGAAATCGTTGTAGACGCCAGGTTTTAAACATCATGGCAACAAGCTACATAGATTAACTGTTCACTGGGTAAAAAATAAAATCTTTGGCCCTTAAAAAAAAAGTATTTTCTTTCAATGTCACGAAATGTCTCCTTACTTTTGTACTATGGAGAATGGACCATGACTTTGACTTCACTGTCACTTCTCCTGTTGTTCATTATTATTCATATCTCTGTTATGGCAAAAAAATACAGCCCTGCGTATTTATGATTTGAGTTTTAAAGTCCTTCTGTGTATTGTTCCTATAAACATGGTTGATTGTAAAACCAGATGCTCTCAATTACTGCTGTGACAGCAAACCACGTGGTTTCTTTTCATTGTGTTCCAGCTACATTTTAACCTTAATCATATATATCATCTCATTCCCTCACTTTTCTGTGTGTTCTCTCTACTAGCTCCCTTCTCCTTCTTTTGTTTTTACTTCCCCCTCCTCTCTTTCTCTCCCTCTGCCCATAATATTTTCACTTTCAGAGCTCCGAGAACATCTTCCCTCCTATGAGCCCCCAATTTATTCTCTCTGCATGTGGCTTCAGTGAAACCCTGCAACAGAGGTGAAGGTGCTCAGGAACTTGCACAGCAAGTGTTTGGGTTTCTCAGAGCTTAGTACACGTTGTGCACTTCCCTTTTTCGCTGTCAGTGTGAAATATGTATGTGAGACGTGCTGTGACACTGGAGGGAAGGGTGTACAGGGGTGTCGTTTCCCAAAAATAGGAGACAGGGACCCTCAGAGGTGACTTGCTTAACATGGGTATTTCATGATGCCAGACCGTGGTGATTCTGCCTTCGCCGTGGGTGTAGAGAAAAAAAGACGGTGGAAAACCCCCGAGTTTTTGTTTTTAATTCTTTTTACAGACCTTTTCTTGGTTGGTTCCGTTGCTATCGCTTTGAAGACTGTTTTACACACCCTCGTGAAAGGAGTGTTTGTGTCTCTGCGGAGGCCGATAAGGACGCGTGAGAGGTGGTGGTCTCACCCCGCCCGCTGACCACACCGCCTTTCCCTTTCCTCCTTCTTCGCTCGCTCTTTTTGAGACGCCAGGACATATGGGAGGAGGGATAGCTGTCTCCTCATTATCGTTACTCTGCAGAGAAAGCACTCAGCAACAACTGCCTGAGCTTCACTTGCTGTGTTTACACCTTGGGTTTCCAGCTCCGTTGTTAAGTAACTTTATCAGCGCCTTCAGCTGCTCCTCAGTGACAATGCGGCGTGGCCACTCGGGGGACAATTTTGCAGCACCTTTGGGAAGCTCAGACCTGCAGCCCTATGCGCGCAGGGTTTCGGGGAAGGATGGCCTCAGGTGGGATGGCAGGTTTGGGCCGGCAGTACGGTGTATTTCTAGTGATTGCTGTCGCTGCATTGTTAGGAGAACGGGTTGCCTGCTAGCAGTTTCCTTCTTCAGTCAGGGATGTGCCAGAAATCTCCTTTAATCCTCCCACCAATCCCTCTTCAAAAGCTTTTTCCCTCTAAGGAAGGACCTCAAGGGAATATCATACACAGAGCTGATTTCTTCTCACTTCCCGCAGTTAGGATCTGGTGGGAACAACTACAACAACCACCAGTCTTCTGGGAGCTCCCACCCTCACCAGTACCCACAGCCACTTTGGGTGGCCGATAGGCAGGCAGGCCATCCCATACGCCCAGCGACGTGGCTTTTAGTCCCTCTGTGCCAATCCAGAACACCACCATAAGCCCCTTCTCTCCCCACAGCGTTTTTTGCCGCTAGCAGGGTGGGTCGCAGGTTTGTAACCCTTCTTTCTGAGAATTTCTGACTCCATGTAGTTGTCACCACACGTCTGTTGGGTGGGTGATTTTATTTCAGTTCTATATATTTTACCTTTCTTAGACATTCCACCCTGGGAGTTCTTTTAAATACAAACTTTGGTTAGAGAAAACCGATGTTCCGGTTATTGGTACCGATACCACGTATGATCCTGGTCTGGAACCACTTGGGGACATAATTAATCAGGAGATTTTATGCAGCCCTATTGAGTTCTGCCCAAATATTTGCACGCTATGAGAATCTTTGTAGGACTAGGCTTTCATCTGCAAATGTTTTGGGCCGGTGACTGATTCTTACTGCATGGCTGGTGTAGTAGGTGTAGAGGCTGAAGCCTCAAACTGCTGTGACGATATTTAAAGAAACTCAGTGCGCAAGGGAGGAGTTGAAACACGTCCAGATGATGTGAATGTTTCCTCAGGTAGAGAAAGCTCCCCCCTTTTTGCTTAGAACAAACATTATCGGAGTCTCAAGGGATGTTTTCCTAAATTGACATTGACTGTGTAACTTGAGCACAGACAAATTTCACCCGAGTCTCTTTTCTGCTGCCTTACAAGACCATCAGAAGGTGATCTCTTCGACTAGCTGTGCCTACATGTTCATCAGCCTGCCCTAGAAAACCTTTGATATTCTGAGCTTTATCACCAAGTAATCTTTCAAGTATTTCTACAGCTGAGTGGATGTTTAATAGCCAGGGACAAGTCTAGCATTGAAGAAAAGATACTTGTGAAGTAATTTTGGGGAACCTGACAGGAATCTGTTACTAGTGGCTGCCAACTGTGTTTTCTTCCTCTTTTGATAGATCTGGTTGTGTCAAGAAAAGTCTCTGTGGACTTGGTTTAACATAGGCTTGATGGATCTGACCCTGTGTATTCTTTGCCTTTAAAGCTAGAAAAACGTTAGCATTTGACTCTGTTGCTGTCTTGCCCAACATTGTTTCACTCCCAGGAAAGTCTGCCTTTGTCTCATGTTAGGTGCCATAGTTACCCATCTGGGCTTGTAGCTTGGATCCAAGCATGCCAACTTTTTTTTCCCCTTTACATTGCCAAAGATTTTTATTTATTGTGTTTCTGCTCTTTCTGAGTTGACGTTATTATCTTGAAAGATGATTTTCCTGAGCAGTTGCCATAATAAACAAAGGTTTCATTTGCAAATCTGCCTTGGGTGATGGTAGACATTAAGCACATTTGGATCCCTATTGCTCATGATTTATTATGAACCACAGTGTATCTATGGGATGCATGGCTAGCACATTTGGAGAGGAAAAAGTGCTCCTATCCCAGTTAGGCTGGTGAAACTAAGAGGAGGGGAATGGAGATAGACACAGAAATAATGTTATTTCTGATAGTCTAATGAAGAAGGAGAACTTCTTCAAATAGCTCTCCCAAAATTTAAAATGTGCCAGCTCATTAGAAACAACCTCCCAGGCTCCCTGGTACTGCTGTTGTTAACTACTGACTCACCTCACAAAAAGCTGGCTGAAGGAGGTTAAGGATTTTGATGCTTTGGATAATACGTGGCAGCAATAGCAAAGGGGAGGCCTTTCTGGAGCTTGCTGTTGAGTCAAGCCCTGGAGATGCCAAATACATCTTGCTACCAATGAGACGGAGAGCGAGATCGTTCCTGTCCGATGTTCAGGCTGGAGGGAGGTGCCAGGCAGTCATCCTTTGGACACCTCGGTGGAGAGAAGTCACAACCTGCTGCCTTTTTATTCTGAACTAGAAGGGCTTTTTGTGTGGTGGGGTCTGTGCTGCTTTCTCCAGTGCTGGTATGAAGTAGCTCTCTGGAGGTTTATCATAGTTGTGCCAGCTTTGAGACAGGGATGGCGTGTGGGATATCTAACTCCAGTTAGGCTGAAAATCACCTCCTTTCACCTTGCCAAAGCCTGAGCTAGTTCCAAGAGGTGCTGGCTACAATCCAGGCCAGGGCGAGCTGACGTGGGGTAGCTGGTGGAATTATGATTTTAGATATACCTTCTTTTTGAAAAGGCTTTCAGCTACATGATTGGAGTATGGTCAAGGACTGCAACACATCTAGGACTTTCTGTGGTGTTTTGTTTGCACGATTTTATAGAAACACCAAAACAAATTCTGGGAAGCCCTGCTGATATTCTTGATGCTCTTGTTTCTTCGTTGTTTCGTTGAGTATACAATGCATTTTCTCCCTGACTAAACCTTGACCCAGGTTTTTCTTTGAGTTGTGCCCATAACCTTTTCTAAGTTTTAGAAGTGTCATTCGTATTTATAGCAGCAGATTCTATTCTTGTATCTTTAGAAACCAGAAGATGCGCCGTATGTTTCAGGTTCACACCAAAATATGAAATCCCAGCCACCCTCTTCACCTCCAAAATTGTAACATAAGACATGGAGAATTGTTTGTAAACAATTCTTTAAAAGTATTTGTGTGATAACAACTAAGCCCCAAGTCCCAATTGCTGACCCTCCGGTGGACATGTCTACCTTGATGAAATGTTAAGAACAAATTAATTGAAGTTATTTTCTTGCTGATATTTCACTTGTTTTTTAACTCCAGCCCAGAAAAAGAGCCCAGCTTGACTCAAGGATTTCAAATGAAGAGTACTAGTTCAGTACAAAGTATTTGGAAGTTTTGCTAGTCGAACTGCTCATTTTCAGAACAGTATTTTGTAACTAATGTTCTTCCCACCAAATCACCTATTCCATTCACTCCAGTGTCCTTTGTCTTTTGACCTCAGCTGGGATCCCAGTGTGGCAGACGCTGTACAAACAGGAGTCTGAGACACAAAGTTTCCAAGGATGAGCCAGGCAAAAGGTGGTAGGAATGAAGCAAATGGAAAACTTCCAGAGGCAGACGAGGCACCCTTCTCCAGATCGCCCTGAGAATCTCTGGCATAGCCAAGAGCTGAAGTAACATCTCCTGAGTCCTTCAAAGTCAATCTCCCCTCACTCAGTCAGTTTATTTCCTAACCCAAAGCCAGTGGAAAGAACCTTTTGACTTCAGTGATGTGAAGATAAGACCTTTCCTAATGCAGAGAAAAATTTTAACCTCTACTTCTGTCAACACATGCGCAGAAGTTCAGTTAAGCACGGTAGATCAGCAGACTCTCTGTAGCCTTGCTGGTAGCCATCATACTAAGAAAATTATTCATTTTTGTCATTTCTTGTAATTAGCCAGGTCTCACATGGGTTGCATCTACTGACTTCTGTGAAATTACATCAGCCATAAATTTAGGCCATTAATTCCATCTCTTGTGGTGAGAAGACTCACTCTACCAGTTTTGCATTTTTATCATTCCCATTGCGGCAGTAACCAGGAACCAGCTGAGGCAGAAGCTGGTTTGTAGCCCATGTTTCCAAGAAAAGCAGACCTGTGTTCTTTTCCTCTGTCCTATTCCTAATCCAGTCCTTGTGCTTTCACGACATCTAATTCCTACATTTGGGGAAAAAAACCAGACCACTTTAGAACCAAATGCAAACCCAGAGGTCGGCTCTATGTTTCCGTCCTGAAAGCTCCCAGCCGAAGCTTGCTCCTGGCCATCACCCTTCCGCTCGCCCATGCTGCCTGCACAGAGAGGCTTCAAAGCAAACGTTCACAAAGCACATGGGAATGTCCGTACTGCTTATCAACTGGTTTATTCTCAGGAGTAAAACCCACGCTGCTGAAGTCATCTGGGGTAGCTGGGCATCCTGAATGAGGTTTTTGACAAATACTTGATTTTTTTGGCATCTGCAGAGAAAAAAGCTTTCAAGTTTCACTAGGTGGGTTTGTCACGTGTCATTTGTGATTCCTTTACATATTTTAAAACTTCATCATCAAAACGAACTTATGCCAGAATGCTTTTGGACCAGTATGTGTTTCAACTTACTCTGATCTCTCTACCCACTCTTACTATATTTAGTATTTACCCAGCCTTGTTTGCTCTCTTTACCAGTTGCCTCCTTTCTGATCCTGTTGGCACAGTTTTCCTGCTGTCTGTCCGCTCACTCAACGGTTACACCTTTCAGCTACCACAAAGTTGCAGTTCCTGCGTCAGACCCCTGATCGCAGAGACAGAAATTCCCGTTTCGTCCCTGGTACGATTCTACTGCTGGGCACACGCAAAGGTCAACCTGCAAACCCTCCGTGCTCAGCCACAGCGATGATGGGCAGTGCTTAAAGGGAAACCGTGAGGGGAGGGCACATTACAAGCGGCATTTTCTTGCCACGTTAGGAGCTTCTCTGCCATCAAATGGAAGAAGAACAAATGGTCCATTTGTTGCCGAGATGCTGCCCATCTGTGGCTGTGTCTAATCAGAGTTAATTATGGTGAGCTGAGCCTCTGTAATACTCCTGATCCCCGAGCTCTGCAGCACCCACCACTTTGTTCGTAGCTTCCACTGGCAGCTTCTGGAGCTGCCTATTATCAAGCACCCAAAGGTAGAGATTGTACAGGATCGCTGGCAGGCGACACACAGTACCCCAGCTTAGTACTAAAGCAATGACTAATCAGGGTATCCCAGGAGGAAGCTTTGCAGTAGCTCTTGCAAGGGTAATGAGGACAATTTTCATAGCTATGACACTTTAAGCCAAGCAAAATGCTGGCAATCTTGTTTATTCTTGTTTATTCCTTCCTGGAGCAGCAGGTAATGCAGATCCCAAAAGAAGAAGGACCCTTCCTGGGAGAAGGATTTCACCAAGACGGGCTGCAGGATGAACAGCCACGGTTGTTGTTTTATCGTAGCAGGACTAATGGCTAAATTCTATTAATTGCTGAATGCTGTTTTGTTTGGCAAATACAGGAAGCAGTTTACATGGCTACGCGAGTGCTCTGGTTCACAGTCCTTCTGAAATACTATTATTGTAACGGGATAATACTGATTAAGGACAGTTCCCTAAGGAAGAAGGGCCTTTTGATGATTGAGTCATTTCCTTTCCCTGCTCTACTTCAGGGAGATAGTGCTTCTCTCACACACCCTTTGTAGCCAGAGACTTCTCCAGTGAAGAGGTCAAAAGCACACGCCTCAGCCTTAGGTGGAAATGCCTGAGTGCATGAGTCCTAAAGAAAGCACTGCATCACCAGGAATATGCCAGGAATCCAGGCAGAGACTGTTTTTCCCCCAAAATATCCTGTTTACCAGTCCTCTTTCAAAAGTCCTTCCAAAGACAGACTACTGCTGTCTTTGGGAACTCCTCTCTGCTGGAATAACCTTTCAACTCTTTAATCTTTGATTTTTGTGCCCATAGAGGTTTGGCAAATTAATGTGAAAATACTGATGGGTTTACCAGCTAAATGAGGGCAACTACACCTCTGCAAACTGCTGCAGCACCATGGAAACCACTTCTGCTTCTGGACGTGGTAAACTACCACCAGCGAAGAGCTGACCAAGGCCACTAGCTCAGTTAACGCAGATCAGAAACCAGTAACAGCAAAAACTGTTTGCTCCTAAACTAGCACAAATTCAGATTAGGGGGCTGGAGGGAAGAGATTGCATGTTCTCTTACAACTGATAGGCACCAACAAAATCCCTGTTCCCAAACCACGCAGGCAGCAGGGGGTCCTGATCGTGTAGGAACATGGTAGACAAGAACAACCCTCAGCCTCTCCTCCCTCTGATTTTTGTCACGTGTTGCCATGGGAGATGCTTGAATGAGCTCAATCTAACCACAGCTTAGCAAGAAAATGTTCCCGTTGTCACTTCTGAGCTAAAACTGGGTTCTTGTAAATGTTTTCCCTTTTGAGGTACCGTAATTGCTCTCCGATTAGGCAGGAAACTGTACCAGCATTATTGCTTGAAAGGAGCCAGCGTTATCAAAAAACAACACATCAGGGCCTGTCCTCACAGGAAGGGAATCATAAGTAATCAGCGGTACTATAATGCAATTGGCTGCTGGTCCCTCCCCACCGGGGGGACAGAGCTCAGAAAAAAACATTTCAGGCCTTTTGTTTGTGGCCAAAGTATTTTTACGCTGGTTCCCCTTTGCCTCCCTACTTGGCTTCTCCAAACATGGCTGTCTTTTCTCAACAGGACATCATAAAACCTCGGCGTGTGCAAGAACGCAGCGCAGGGTCCTTCCACTCGGAGGCTTATTGTACAAACTGGTGCCATCCCTTCCCAGAATGCTCCACCAGTTTGCACTGGAAAAGCTGCCCTCATCAGGCAACGTTGGTCAAGGGGAAGAACTGCCCTGGCATAGAGAGTTGGTGAAGATCCATGAGTGACACCATTCCTACACTTCATTCCCTTTCAGATTATGTCCCTGGGAAGTTCTTTCTAGGAGATGTGTTTGCCCCAACGTGTGTGTGTGAACACGGTGCAGGAGCAGTGGGGGTCTAAAGGGAGTTCTCTCGTAAGACTAGTTGACATAATATCCAAGTGGTAAGATAGCTTTATTTCTTCTACTTGGGGTTGGGAGGTCCATCCCTGTCATTGGCCTGTTAGACTGACCAGGACCCACACACCCATCCATGCATTACACCCGCCCACACCTAAGTACATGCTACCAGAACCATGCAGAGTCCTTACCTTTCGATTCCACGGTGAGAGGCAGCCTGCTCTCAGCGTGTCTACGAAAGGAAACAGAAACACTGATTTGGTTAATAGTACAGGATCTGACTGGAAATCTCACCTGGTCTTTGAAGCTAAATCCTGCCGAAGTGCTGCTTTGCTCTGCTTTTGCTGGCTGGGTGGTTTGGGATTTGTAGGGATGTGCGGAGAGGGGCTCTTCTGTTGATCTGTCCAAGTTCCTCACCGTGCCGTTGGATCAGGTTATTTTTTGGAGGTTTTTTACAGCATTTACTAGTCCAGCGGTGTGAATCAGAGATATCAGGAGCCCAGGAGAACTGCTGCAGCTGCCACGGTTTGGTTTGATGCCCGTTGCAGGATGTTCCCCTCCTTGATGCAGATGAAGAGGGACAGTCTCTCATCACTCATTACGATCTCAGAGTGACACAGAGGTCGGTCACAAAGGGAGATCTTCGTAACACTACGCTGAAGCCTCAACCTCACGACTGCAATAGAAAGACTTTCACAGAAGGCTAAAGAAAAAGTCAAGCCTCAGGGCTGGTTGTGTGAGAAAATGTCAGGATCTTAATTGAAGTAGACAAGGCAGAGAACTCCCTGCAACCAAAGGCAATGCTAATCCCCTAAAATTATCTGTCCAAGAAAAGAAGACAGCAGGTAACAATTTCAAACTCGCCGGGGGCCTCAGCACCTGCTGAATGTGACATTTGAGATTTCCAACGAAGAGATTCTTAAATCCTTCTCCAATTCTCTACTGTGATTAGCATCAGTGAGGGGGCTTCAAATTGCTGGTTGTTCTGCTAAAGTAGTTTCCCACAACCAAATACTGCTCGAGCCTCTCAGACCTGCAAAATGCTGCTGCCAGGAGTCCCCAGATTCTCAGCACTGCAGACAAGACTCTGCTGCTGTCCACCATGGATGAGCCGGTCCCCAGGCACCAGCGGCTTCTGGAGAGATGGCCAGCGAGCATAGGATGGGGTCTAGAGAAGGCAGGTCAGAAAGTTCCCATCTTGCTGGATCACAGCTGGGGACTTCTAGGTCCCACCATGGTCAGGTGGGGCTGGTGAAGGAGAAGCTGTGAAAGTTGTGAAAACAAAGGCAGGCGAGTCTCCTGGAGGAGAATTTTAATAGCTGTTTCTATTCAACTCAGTCTACCCGCAGCACAGACTTTCTGACAAGCCCTGATGGATCAGAAAAGGAAGTAATAAACCAGAAACCAAAATATTCTGTCAATGGACCGGTTTGGAATGTTGCGATGTTTTGCTGTTTGGTGAGTGTAACAGAAAGGAAAATATGTGAGCCTTGAGCTGTCAGAGAAGAGGCTGGAGAATCAGATAGCGTCAGGGAGAAAGCTCACGACGTTTTATGCTTATCGTCTGCCCACAGAAATAGAAATATTTGTCCTTCTAGCTCTACTTTTCCTGTCTGGTTTTTTCCCATCTGCGACACATGGAAGTGCTCCCTGGTTAACTGAGGCCCCGTACGGGCTTGGTGGCAGCATGCAAAGGGATGTGATCCCACCCCCAGTCCCACATCCCCCACCCAACCTCTTAACCTCCATCTCAGGAGCTCAGACCGCCAGGAGGTCACAGATGCAAAGCCTGAAGAGCCAAAGTGAGAACATCCTCTTTGCCAGGGAGTCACGATTTCCCCATTTGGTCTGATCTTGGGGTCATCATCCTTCGAACCTCAGCGGAAGGCTTTTACCTCAAGGGGGACTGAGAATACTGAGTTGCTTTTACATCTCAGTTGCTCTCCCTGCAACGACTTTTGTCAGTTTAGTTGTTTGTTTTAGTGGTGATGTTTTTAAATTGAAGCCTGTGTGCCCAGAAGGCACATAAAATAAGAGGCTTTTAAAAGCCAGAGGATAAATAAAACAGAACCTTGAATAAACAACAGGCTTTTGTCCTAATTTCCTTCCATTCCTTAATGGATGCTGATAAACTATCTGAATTTCGCAGTATATTAATCCCGCAGTGACAGTCATACGAAACCCTCAGCCTCACAACAGCAATGATTTCACCAAATCGTTAGCTTTTAGCCGAGCAATTGTTTCATTTATAGTGGTTTGGAGGCTATTGCGGTCTTACCAGGCTGCTCCTTTCTCTGTCCCTTCATGGACAATTTCAGTGAGAGACATTTATCAAAGAAAACTGCTAGACCCACTCAGGGCTAATACATTTCACAGGAGAAAATTACCTTGTTGATCAGGTAAGAACATGCACATCACGTTTCGTTACTGATTTTATACTCAGCCCTCAGTTACGAAATAACACTGCTTATTTTCTGGATCTGTTAAAACCTTCCTTGGTATGTAAGACTAACAGAAGTATTAATACTTTATGTTGGTTTTTTTCCTATGCGGAGCAGCAATGAAGTAAAGACATACTATTTTCAGGACCTAGGAACACGCTTCTGAGTAAAGTAAGAGAACTGGAGGAATGTGCCAAGGACAACTCTTTGGGAAGGAGATTCACCCAGGGTAAGGGCAGTGCGCGCTGCTGCTTTTGTCAGCCAGCACTGCAGGTCTGGTTATTGCAGAGAGGCCAGTTGGTCCCCAGTTTGCTGACTGCGGTGGGAAGAGGAGTTCTCAGCACAGCCTGAGCTGAGACGCTCACCCAGCAGCAGAGATCGTAGCAACCACAGGAACCACTGGCTAGTTATAACGATGGCATCAAGCTCTGCAATTTCCTAGAGCCTCTTGGTGATCGTCCCAACACATCTCACACTTTGCCAAGTGTCCCTGTGGTGGTATGACTGTCAACGCCTATTTCACCCTCATTGTCCTGCACCAGTCAGTCTGCAGAAATATCACCACAGCTCCATTTGTGCCTGTGGTCCTCTACAGACGCTTCCACTACAATGACGTTTCCTTTATCATGTCTGGTAATTCAATGCTCACACTGGCCCATCCTGGAAGGCTTAGGTTACTTCCTCCCTTCACCCAGGTTTGTGTATTTATATATTTTTAATGATGAATCGTAGAATCATAGAATTGCAGAATCATAGAATAGTTTGGGTTGGAAGGGACCTTCAAAGATCATCTGGTCCAGTGATCCTGGGGTGGTGAAACACTGGAACACATTGCCCAGAGAGGTGGTAGAAGCCCCATCCCTGGAAACATTCCAGGTCAGGTTGGACCTTGGGGCTCTGAGCAGCCTGCTCTAGTTGCAGATGTCCCTGCTCCCTGCAGGGGTGTTGGACTAGATGACCTTTAAAGGTCCCATTCGTGAGTACTAACACATAAGCTGCTAGTGCTAATTAAATGCCCAGACCTGTACTGAAGTCAAGAACTGCTCCTACACAAACTTCATTATTTCACTGGTGCTGTGGGTAACAGGGTGCCTTTTTAGCACTTCAGTTCAGTGAGGATTGGAGCCCGAACCCCACATTTCTGTTTCCAGCAGCTACAATCTCTGAGTCCACTCACCCCATTTGTGCTCTAGATTCCAGGGCAAGTCAAAACAGCCTGAACCCCCACCCAACGTTTTGTTTTGAGAACACTCCCAGGGTAAGTCACACCCAATTCATTTTTCTTTCTGAAAGCATCGAAACAAAACAAGCCATACTCGATAACGTAAACACCCACATGCCCTGAACGGGTCAGAAATAGGCAGCCAGCAAAACAGAGTTACTGAAAAATACAACTTTGGGCATGTCTAGACGCAGCCAGCATTCGTTCTGTGGGTGTGTGCTCTGAGTGGGTATTGCGTGGTGACGGGCTACACGATAGAAAAATTGTTCCTCCTCTATATCGATCCATTTATTTTTGTTCATGTCAGGACACGTCTGACTTTTACCAAAGGGGGGTGATAATTTTCACGACCAGACTTAACTTTGCTTCAGGAACAAGCAAAAGATTAAAACAGGCCAATTCATAAAAATACAATAAAGTACTGCACACAAATGACTGCATGTGACTCAATGATCTTAAAGGTCTCTTCCAACCGAATGATTCTGTACACATCCAGGAGTGAGAGCTGGGAATTTGGAGACAAATGGAAAACACGATAGTTTGTTATGAGAGGATCAGAGGAGCAGCATCCTAAAGAGCAGCAATATTTGTCCACCTAGTGGCTTTTCCCAAAGGATTATTTTCTCATATAGCAAGACAGAAGCCAGACCTTACATCATCAGAAACTTAATTTCTGAGCATCCACATGAGAATCAAGCAGGGTATGAATTCCAGTATCAAAGAGAAGACAGTGCAGGTTTCTGAAACTCTCAGTTTAAGAGAAGATCTCAGCTTCTGCAATGTAAGACAGGCTGAAAAAAAGAGATTTGTAATCTGAAATTAATATACGTTTCAGTCGTGATGGCTAATGATGCCTAATTAAAGTTCTCGTATGCTCTGGGATTGACCCAGAACCAAAAGAACGGGGTGTTGCACCTTCCCCTCCCAGTCACAAGCCTTTTCGAGTGTCTTGACCACTGCTGCATGTCCTCAGCTCATCCCTGAGAGCGGACGGCTCTCAGCACGACACGGGGTCAGCTCTGGGAGCAGCACGCCTGGCTGTGCTATGATGAATTCTCTCAGTCATAATGATTTGGAGAAAAATAGTGTTCATGGGCTACATAAACAATTTTAATTGGCTCAGGGGCCCAAAATGTGCTTTTTTTGTTTGGCTGCCAAGGTTGCTTTCTCGCTTGCTAATTATGTTTCGCTTTAGCTTTCAGCAAAAACAGGAAATAAAGCATCCATTACTCGAATGACAACTTTTCAACAAGCCAGCATTTCAACATCCATTGTGTAATTTCCGACCTGGAGCCAGCTCCGACGCTGGAGCTAAGTGCCTTCAGAACTGTATATCCCCTCTTACGAGGGCCTCATCCTCACACTCCTAAATGACAGGGCACAGTGTTTATGAGTGTGAAACATGGGCCAGAGATGCTCGCCACTGCTGCGCACTGCCCAAAGAACCCCACGCCCTAACACAAGATGTCACGAATCCTGCAGAAGGACAGCTCAAGGGGCTTTTCCTTTCTCCCGCGGGCTGGCTGGCAGCCGCCTCCGGTGTCGCTCTCTCTCTCTCCCATACGCAGTAACAGGTTTCTTCTTGCAACGAAGTGAGCTGGTAGCTCAGGTCACTGCCAGCCGCCTCCGGTGTCGCTCTCTGACTGGTGCCCAGTTTCATGGCGTTCTGGTGTTCCTTTCCCTCTCTCCCATACGCAGTAACAGGTTTCTTCTTGCAACGAAGTGAGCTGGTAGCTCAGGTCAGTATGGTAGTTGTTGAATATTCACCTGCTCCTGTACAGAAGATAAAAGATGGAGAGAGGCTGGGAACCATGACCTATGTGTTGGGCAGCCGTTGGCTTTATGGAGCCATCAGTCCAACTCACTGGTTCTTCGCAATCGTATTCAAATCAGCTCTTTGTGTCCTCAAGGGAAGTACAACAGAAATGTGTTTGCAACTGTAAATTATCATCATCCAGGTCATTGGACATGGAACCTGGCAGAAAGATCTTCAAAACTGCGGTGACAAGTGTTGTTTTTCTCATGTAAACTCTCTGATGTAAACACTGTGGATTTACCTAGAACGTCTGAAAACCAAACAGGCTAAAATACAGCCTCTCCTCCCTGATATGAAACATGGGTGGTCCCAAGCCACAGCTCCAGCAGAAGAGGGTTGGGCTGAGGAGTGCCTGTGTTTTCCTTTTACATCTCTGCTTCTTTAGTGCTGATATTGATTCTAAGCTCTGAAGTGCGGGGTTTTTAACAAGCCTTGTGAGTGATTTTTTTTTTGCCCCCTGAGATGTCCTGCCTATTGTGGTCTCAAAACACACTATCCATCCAAACCACCAGGAATCAAGGCTATGTAGCATTTCCCAGTTCATGTGTGGAGAAAAAGCTCCTACCCCCCTTGTTCAGCCAGCTGAGCTGTAATTGGCAAAGCCAGCGATAGGTCTGTACCACGTTGGGTGGGGGTGAGTGAGGATGCCCTTTAAATTACCTATAAAACCCTTTGATTCAAACTGCTAATGTTGCCATAGGCAATTTGCTAAGCTTATTGATCATCTTCTGTTTAAATTAAAGTTTGATGTCCTGGAACAGGCTATTCAGCACAGAGAGCTAATGGGATGGGATGAGATACAGGGAGTGAGAGAAACACGTGCAGGCAGGGGAAATGGATTGTGGTCAAAAGGAAAAAAAAAAAAAGAGGGTTATATGCTGAATAGGTTCCTGGGGTCAGTTAGCAATAAATATTGTGGTGATAAAAGAGTCCGGCATGGCTATTGAAGGTAGGGGTTTGCTGTGTAATTAAAGGAAAAGGGGCAGCGTGTTAGAAAACTAAAATTTTGGAGGAAAAAAGTGAAAAAAAAATGTTAAGATTTATTATGAATGGGTGCATACAACTTAGTGATTTCTGACCAGAATTCAAGCTTCCTGAAGATGCTGGTAAGTTGGGTTAGGTGTGAGCCAGTCCAGGCAAGATGTAAACATTGACCAAAGCGACTTGGAAGAGGTTGTCCCTAATAGCACCCCTCTGGCTGCCTGGCTGTCTGTCCATCTGTCAATTAATCATACAATCCTTCGAACTCAAAATAAAAGCTTTACAAGGAAGAAAAATCAGGTTTTCATAAGGAATCAAATGTGCCTTGCTGGACCTGTACCCCATGGGACTGAGGCTTTTTTCCCCTGTGAAAATCTAGCTTGATTTCATGGTCTTCGACTAAGTTTCAAACCTTTAAATATTTTCATTGTACAAGACCACGCTTGTCCAAATGTTAATGAAACATACACACTTGCAGAAGGAATATCAAGGTAAATTCTGTAGTTGAGTCGCCAAAAGTGTGACTGAGAGCGTGGTTAAACTCACTTTAAACTCAGAAACTCTGAAATCAGTCTCCACATAGAAGAACTGAGTCCTAGGGAGTGGTTGAGCAGGGGACCACCAGCAGAATGGTTCGGGAAGGCTTTCTAAACCAGGATTTCCCTCTAAGCCATAGCAGAAGCATCGCAGTAGGGCTGGGGATGAATAATGTGTGTACGTGGATGAAAAGGTTTGATTACTCAAGAGGCAGGAGGACAGCAGCTACTACTAAAATTCTAAGTACAAGCTAGGACTGTACGAAGATACAGTGAATTTTGCTCATAGCAACCTAGGCAGAAATTTGATAACTCCCAAAACTTGCTAAAGCTGAGCTAGTCTTGGTAAATAGTGGTCCTGTGAAATGTGCACTGGCAAAATCTCCACAAGATAAACTGACTGCTGTGGATGACTTTGGTAGGAAGTTGTCAGGCGCTTCTCCTCGATGTTGGAGAAAACAACATCGCTGTGAATATGTAAGCCAACGAATCTTTACCAAGGAAAGGCTTGCAAGATATGGACCAGCTTCTGAGCCACGTAAGGATCCAGAAATCTTGTTCATGACTGAGGCCATCCTCTTGGCATCAACTACAGCACACGTTATTAGCAGCTTTAACTTGCTGGTTAGGTTGAGGAACTTGTTGCTCCATGTTAAAAGCCACTGAAGGAACCTGTAGACTTCGTCTTGCCTCTCGTGCGCACCGTAAAGGAAGACACTCTCAAGCTGCATCTCTACATTTAGTTCTTATCTATTACTGTTCTCACCTGGGGGAGGTCATACTTACTGAAATCATTCCTCTTTGTGATATGGACCATGGACTAAGTCCTCTACATCCTTCTGTGCTGCCATGTTCTGCTGGAATGTGCACTCATAGAATCATAGCATGGTTTGGGTTGGAAGGGACATCCAAATGTCATCTAGTTCAACACGCCCTGCAGCGAGCAGGGACATCCTCAACTAGAGCAGGTTGCCCAGAGCCCTGTCCAACCTGACCTGGAACAGTTCCACGGATGGGGCTTCTACAATCAATCCTTCTCACTTCACTGCAGCTCAGGTGAAAAGTAGCCTGGGACTCTTAAATGTGGTCAGGTCACTGACAGTGGGAAGTGAACATTCAAGCTCTTATCCAGAGCAGAAAAAGAACTGTCTCTTCTACATTTACATTTTATTTCAGCAAAGAAAATCTTTGCGGGAAGAACGATCATGTAAAAATGTGATGGGAGCAGAAGCCTTGTAGCCCTAAACATCTGTGGTCACATATGAAGCAATTTTCCCTGCCCTGCCAATGTGTTTCCCCCGTTCACCCTCCTTTGGCCACAGCAGGGAGTGGACCTTCCCTGAATCCACAGAAATTCAAGTCTGGGCATTGCTCACAGGTTTCCACACTGGAAAAGCAGGAGAGCAGATGGTGAAGATGGAGTCCTGGGAAAAGTGCAGAGAAGATACGGCAGAAGCACTGGCAAGGAAATCCGGATATCGAGATCTTCTGAGAAGCCCAGCGTGGGCTGCATGGCATGACAGATGGTTTTACAATCTCCGCTTCATTTGGTGTTGCGGTGAAGTCCAAACTTGGTCCTCTTCACATTTGGCGATAGAGAAACATCTCTCCTGCTTCCAGTCAGTCCCAGTAACAGTGTAGAATGGCTCATGTTGATTCAGAGGGAGGGTTTTCACTGCTCTGTGATGAAGGAATTGCCTTACAGCTGATGGTGATGGTTATGGGACAGCAGCAGACCAGAAGTGGTCCCACGCTGCAGTTCATTTGGTTTGGAAACCAAGAGGAACAAAAGGAGGGAAGAAACTCTGGGAGTAAAGATACAGAGACTTGTGACAACGGCGGTATGTCCTCCTTTCTGTACCTAAAATGGTGAAGGTAAAAGGCAGGGAGGTGCCAGGAAAGCATGGTGGAAATCAGAACTAGAAGCTGTTGGCTACTGCATCACACCAAGTTGCGTAGTTCATCGTCCACCTCCGCTCAAACGGGCCCTGGAACAAAGTACTCGACTGCTCCACACCTCAGTTCACTGCCTTGTGTCCCCTCTGCACGAACACAGCAAACTGTGGGCTTTACACCATTAACTCTTTGCTGCGAGAAGCCGCAGAAATGTGCAGGCAAATATTTCATCCATTTTCTGATACGGGTCCAAGAAGCCCGAATGACCCAACCGCAGCCTAAGCCCGCAAGAGCCCGCAGATGTTTTACAGCCGTCAAACCTTCACTGCTGATGAATGTCAGCCGGTACCCAGCAAGCTGTGGTGCCCGGGAAGAGCTATCGCAGGAAGCCATCTGTGCGCAGGCAGCCTTCGCAGGAAACCCAGCCAGGCCAGCAGCCATTTCTTACGATTATGTCTCTCCCTGACAGTTTTCTCCTTGACACTTTCCCTAAATGACACCGGGGAGGAAGTAAGTTGTCAATTGAAAATCATCACTTGTTATTAGCGGTGGAATGCAAAGTCCTGTAGTTAAGGAACCGATGGGTAGCAGATTTGCATTTATTTCCTGTAGGCGTAGTTAACAGGAAATCCATTTGAAACAGAAATAATTGAACTACGTTTAGAGTCATAGAATCATTTATAGGTTGGGAAAAAACCTTTAAGATAGAATCCGACCGTCCACGTTTCCTGAGAAGAGTAATATCTGACTGGCCAGAAATTCACGCACAGTGTTTTGGTGAATTCTAAAAAAAAAACCAGAAGGGTCAGAAAAAGCTGGAGAGAAAAGGGGAAAAAAAACAGTTAATGGACAAAGTCTGATAAAAACTTTAAAGAGCCCCAGAAAAGCAATGGGGCTTTTGTAAGATTTCAGCGGGCACTCTCCTAAGAAAGCAAAGCCAATCTCACTTTCCAAATTAAAATTATTTAGCCATTTTCCATGGCTAAATACTGACTGAAGTGGCCGTTAATTCTACAACACCCACAGGGCGGTGGGAAGAAAACACGGAAGATGATGGTGAGATCGCAAACCATCACTTTGTTCACAACCACCATTGCAATATGGGGAGAGTTATCCCACCTTGGAAAAACGTTTCCTCTGCCCAGGCCACTGGTTATACAATTATTGTATTTCCTGCTATGCAAAATAACGAAAATATCTTTAGGATAGTCCCTGAATGGTTGCTGTACATAAAAATCTTTCTAGAATGGAACTGTAAAATCTAAAAGCCCCATAATCTCTAAAATAAGGTTTATCAATTCAATGTAGACAATGTTATTTTAACCGTCTGGTGATTCTGTTTGAGTTACCTTAAAAAAAAGGGTCATAATTCAGCCTTTCCCTAAACATAACCTAAGCTTGAAGTATTTCTGCCGTACCCTGCTGTGGGGGGGACCAGTCGATTTTGGAGTCAGCTTCGTGTTCACCTACTGTGAGCTGCCTCAGGTTGGTCACAAACTCTAAGCCTACCCCTGCAGAAGGTGCTGAACATTGAAGCCATGGCTACAAAATCAGTATTTTGCTGGTCTGGTGTAACGCCATGGGCACGTACTCCCTGTTTAGGTCTGACCCAAGTTTCCTACTCAGCAGGTAGTAAAGGAAATAGGAAATCAGCCATCAGGAAGGCAGTGAAGAAATCTTGGTGTCTGGGGGGGGACGTCCCAAAGCAGCGATCCTGCCGGTAAACAGGAACGTTGGGGATCTTCCTGCCCTGCAGCAGCACCCACAGCCCTCGCAGGCTGCAGAATCACCCAGCTGCAGGGTAGGCGGGGGGAGAAATTGTGCAATAAGCTCAATCGGCACTGAAATGAGGAAGGAAATAATGTGTTAAATGATTTAATTTTCTAAGTTTGCTTTGTTCCTTACAGATAGACCTAGAATCGGGGCTGATTACAGTGCCTTGTTTTGATTAACACAGAGAGATCTAAGATGGAGACATTTCTATCATTTCAAAGCGTTTCCGCATCTTGTATTTCATTTTCATAGTGGGGTCACGAATTCAAAGGAAATTTGTCTTTCATTCTTCATAGCTAAAAAATTATCTACAGCGATGCTAGTTTAGCGCTAGTCAACTCCACTGACCTTACATTTCCTGTGCTGCAGGAGAACTACTCCCGATTTACACCAGGCACACTTTATCTGACACTAAATGAATTTACAAGCTTTAAGTAGTCTGTACATGCTCGTTCCACCTCTTGGGGCGTCAGATGGAATTTATAGGTAATCAATTATTTCAGTTGTGTTTCAGTCTTACATATTCCATCAGTCAGGTTTAGCGGGTAATGCAGCCAGAATTTGGAAGTTAATGGGCCAAGTGCAATCTCAGATGCGCCCCGGGATGCTCTTGAGATCTGGTTGCCCACTCCAGACCATCACTCCTGCCAGCACCTGACAAATCCAAGCACCTCTGAACTGCTGCAGGAGATTAAAGCAACATTTCTTTTGTACTACCCAGTAATCTTTATGCTTGGTGGTAAAGTTAATGTACGGGATTGTCGCTCAACTCGTTTCACAGAGGCTGCCAAAGAGCCTTCAGAGCACAAGGACGTTCTGTTGCTACCAGCTTAGAGCAGATCTGAGTCAGCAATCTCGAGGCAAAAGCACCGCACCCCCACCCCTTCCTCAGTTTCAGAGGATGTGTGGGGCAGAAAGCTATGGCTGGAGAGCAAACACGATCACAATCGCTTCTAAAGGAATCATTAAAGGGAATCTTGGATTCCTGATGCTCAGGCCTGTCGTAACTACTAGAAAGCACCGCCACCCCCCCAAGTCTCTAATTCTCAGAAACTGCAACTCTCTTGAGGCTCAGTGAAAGGGGAAATGGGAGAAACGTGTATTAGACAGCCTGGTTCTTCCAACAGCGTGTTCCTTTTAATAAGGAATGAAGAGAAGCTCGCAGAGCCTGTTAGCTGGTCCACATCCACCTTCACTGGGAAGGGGAATTAGCTTCTGGCTAGCACACAGCCGCTGGGCAGCACAAAGGAAAGACTCCTTTAATCTTCGGCAGCAGTATAGCGGTGTCCAGGCTTGTCAGAAGCTGCCGGAGGAGTGATGGCCTTGCTGCTGACAGCCTTCTAACTGGGTAGTAGAAAGCAGCTCTAAAGGATGTGTTTGTGCCAACCAGTGTGGCTCGACATCAAGAGAGATCTGCTGAGGAGCGGAGGGGGGCAATCCAGTGGTCCAGCAGTGCTGGATGCCAGCCGAGCCCAGCAGGGCTCAGGCTTCATAGCCAGCGAAGCTTGATAATGCCAAGGTTACCTGGTAGAAAGCTATGGCAGGGAGGACGTTTGACTGGAACCAGAAGCAACTGGAAGCGGATGGTCTGGCTGCTTTGCCCAAAAGAGGTCTCTGTGTCCTGACAATGGGACTTGAGCTCACAAATTGCTTAGAAGATGGGAAATGCAAGAGCTGCAAGCACTGGAAAGCATGTGCCCACCACAGGTTTGTCCATTGGTCACTCCATACCACATAACCACCAGTGCTCCCAGTGCTCCCTGCTTCATTGCTGCGTTCCAGCAACCTAGATCCACCAGGACCTCCTGTGTCTCCCACCATGGGTTTATCCACTGGTCACTCCATACCACATAACCACCAGTGCTCCCAGTGCTCCCTGCTTCATTGCTGCGTTCCAGCAACCTAGATCCACCAGGACCTCCTGTGTCTGTCGCTGCTTCTCCAAAGCAGCGGCAGAGCTGGCAGAAACTTCACACTGGAGACACAGGCAATTTTCTAATAGTGCCTTCACTTAAATATTAACAGAAGATGCTGAATAATTCCCCCCTGAGACTTTGATGGGAGCCACCTGAGCAAACAAGTCGGTCAAGGCCAGCCGGTTTGTAGGTGATACAAGTTACTGCACCTACGTGTCATCGTGCTTAGTTCACTCCAGAAGTGAGTCAATGGGGAATTGAAACCACGGTTTAACCTGGAAGCGCTCAGGCCCTGCGCCGGTGGAATTAAATCCTGCTCTAAATATAAATAAAGGCTGAAGAACTCACTGCCTAAAATACCTGGAGGGAGAGCTGTAGCAGGGGCAGGATGAGAGAGGCACCCAGCCGCGGGTGGAGGCTCTGGCTGGAGCAGAAAATGCAGGCAAGCTTGCCCAGACTTCTTCAGGCGC
>NW_010401709.1:32423-39531 GCF_000710305.1 Buceros rhinoceros silvestris
CTGCTGACCAGAAAGAGAAGCCACAGCTTTCTAGTGGTACTTGAAGTAGATGACACCAGTGAAGGAGTCTAAAGGTCCCCAAAAGTGCTAAGAAGTTAGAAAGGAGAGCTCCAGGGAAGGGTGCACTCCAGAGCCAAATGTCTAGTCTTCTTCTTCTGGGCATAGTTCCAAACAGAGAGCGGCCCCGGCCGTGCTTCCGGTGGCACCAAGCCCATACGGTAACAGCAGAGAAGCAAAAATCAGCAACGGATGGTGGTGACCAGATGGGGAGGGAAAGTACTGAACACTCTGCCAGCAAGCCGCTCTGCATCCCTGCTCTCCTCCTTTGGCATGCCCCTGTCTTCCCCACGTCCTGCCAGAGCAGGGAGGCAGCCGATGGCTGTGGAGGTGCTCCGGAGATGAGCCAGGTGCTTCAGAGCTTCAGAGCTGTGCCTGCTGCAGGGAACAAGGAGGCAGGACAAGGGGCAGCTGCCAGCAGCAGCTGCCCCCATGGGTCACACGCTACAATGCAACGAAGGCGAAAAGATTGCACCAGGATAACTTCAGCCCTCGTGGACAAGGTCCCAAAGGGCTGTAAAGGCTTTATATTTTAAAATGTGTCAGGATTGATGAATACTCCTGCCAATAGTAGAGTTTGATGGGCCACTGTAAAGAGGAGATGTAGTAACAGCGTGGAAAGATACAGCCAACGTGGTTTTCTCATTTAAATGATCTCACTCGCAGACTTGTGCGCGTGGACGGGAAGCCAGACAATTCATACCCGTAGTATTTAGAGGTGGCCAATAATTTGGTCAACGGCGGAGCGCAGCGTGTTTTACTGTGGTGGCTGGAAATTTACCCATCCAATTTTCTCCTCTACCCCAGCCACAAAGGGAGAGCACTCCAATTATTTTTCAGACAGAATTAAGGCTGATGTTTACCATTATCTCCCTGGTAACCCTCTTCTCATGACTACATTATGCAACATAATTGTAAAGCTGCCTCAGCTCACTGAGGTCGTTATTAAAGGCACCCTGCTTCATTTTTTCCCAAGGTCAAGGTTAATAATTAGGTGGCTGATGTGCCTGTGACAGAGCCTTGTTATGCAGAGAAAAAGGGAAACAATTTAAAGGATGCATCAGCCATCCCCAGGTGAGGGAATTTCTGTGGAGCGCTAGAAGATCTGCTGAAGGTGGGACAGTGAAGTAGGGTGAATCAGTGACTGATTTGTTCCAGCGTGCCACTCTGTGCGTGAAGCTTGGAAAAACTCGCAGTATGAAGCACATTAGATGAATTTCTGTAGGCAGTGGGGGACAGTGAGGGGTGAGATTTGAACTGAGCTCCAGCTACTGAAATGAAGTGGTGAACGTTCTCTCTACGTTGCAGTTTTATTTGAGCTGCTGTACCAATAGTGAATTGAGCTGCTTTTCTTCTGGCTGTTTTCTCCCGAAGGTCCATGGTACTCACACACAACATGGAAGCAGATTATACAGTGCCCAGCCCCGTGTTTTTGGAGATATGCCCAAGCGTTGGGATGGGATGGCCACTCAGCAGGAGATCTCACCCTTTCCATGGCCAGTCAACAGTACATCCATCAACCACAGACAAACGTGGTGATTTGCTTGGTTGAAGTTCAGAGGCTGGAAAAGGAAAACATGCCAGGAAAAGAGAAACTGAGGCACAGAGTCTTGCCCAAGCAAGTTCTCTACACAGTGGCAGAGTGGGAAGCAAAACTCATCTCTCTAATCTGCTGCCTGCTGCCCTTCAGACCACTCTGCCTCCTTGGTGGCACGAGGGTGGTCAGTGTGAACTAGATGACACCAGACTTCCACATCAGAACTACCTCCGGTTACATTTAGTTTGGGAAGGTTCCTGTATCACAGGTGAAAGCCCCAGAGAAATTAAAAGCAGAAATAACACCATTACGTAGGGGAACAAGAGGACCGGTGTATTCCTGAAACGATGGTAGACTTTGGGGTAATAAACCAGCTAGGGCCAAGGTTCCTCCCTCTGCCTGGTGACTCTCTCATTGATAACATGAAATAGTGGGTCGACTGGAGCCTGTGATAATGCTTTTGTTTGGGAAACAGCTTGGAAAGCAGCAGGAGATGAAAGTAGGTGACTTACAAGTCTGCGTGTGTCTCTGTGTGCTCACAAATACACCCACGGCGGTGTGTGATTACACACACATTACACAGGCAGGTACAGCTGTGTTTATATACATAAACACGTACACATATAAACACACAAACACACCAATACAGATGTGTGTCTGTCTGTGTAAACAGGAGAGCCTGAGCTACAGCTTCTGTCTGGTCTGTGACTCCCACTGAAACCTTTCCCGAGGGAATCGCTTTCCCAGTCACCCCTTTATTTTCTAAACTAGAAGTGTTTGCAGGTCCGACTCCAAGCCCGTTTGGGTTCGGCCTCTCTTCTGATGTGTATGGGTTGGGATGGGATATTTAATACCCAAAAAAACCTATCCCCAGTGCCCTACCGGCGTGATTCCCCTGCGTACACACAGGAGAGGGTATTTACCACGGAAAGAGGCGACGTTACTTGAAAGGACTCTGCTGTAGCGCAGTAGCCTTGTGAAAACCACGGCAGGGTAATTGGATCTGGCTTGTGTGCAAGGCTTGGGAGGAAGAGAAATAAAAGAAGAGAGAGGAAATGGGGAGGGGGAAGCTGTCCCATTTTTGCAGTGAAATATCCCTTCATCTGACTGCCTGGAACTTACTTTTCATCATCTGTGGTGTGAGCTGCAGGCAAAGATTTTTCTCAGCTATAAACACAGAGCTGGGTTGGTTGGGGGTTGTTGTGCTTTTTCATTTTTGTTGCTTGTTGAAGAAAATAAGGCAAAACAAACCAAAAACTTGTAACTGCTCGAACTTCTTTATGCATCAGGCTTCTTATCTAAGGTCTGGATCTCACAATGCCAGGGCAAACCTCACCCCGAGTGTGGTTTTTTATTGTTCTGGTTTGTTTTCTTCCAGTTCAAAGGAAAGGTTAACACCCAAAAAGAGAAGTGAGTCCTTGGTCAGGAGTTTTAAGTCCTCTGAATCACACTTTACCAAACCAAAAGCCTCCAGAGTACATTCAAGTTAGTGCACGTGGTCATCACTCCAGGAAAAACTCCTCATCCTTGCCATCATCACTCCTGGACTCAGGGAGGTGAGAACATCAACTTGTTCTGCAGAGTCAAAGCTGTGTCCGGAAAACTCAAACTACCCCAAACTTTCCACTTCTTTAGAGTGTCACCCAAAGGGCTGGTGTGTCAAAGCTTCAGTCCAAGAGGAGGATTCTTCAGGTAAACTGAGGAACGGAGTGGAGCAGTGATTATCCGATGCTAGGTCAGCAGCAGAACTTCACCCAAATTACAGAAATCCTTATTCCTCTTTGCCACCTTTCATATTAATCATTCACCTTTAGTCATGGTCCTGACTTTTCTATCCCACAGAAAGCATTAACAGAAAATCTAGGCCACCGTCACTGAGATTTAATTCTTCTATCTATGCAGAAACTTCAATCTTCATAAATGGCATTTCAGGCACCCAGCATTACTGGCTATTAAGGCAGTGAAGTTAATCTCACTGAACACAGACTTCTCTAAGAGGGTGGCCTGAAATAGTTCAGTAGTATCCGTAAGCTCTAGGGGCAGCAAAGCTGGGATATACTAAAGGAATAAAGGTACAAGCAACCTGAGACTGAGTGGGGATGATGATGATGGTGACGATCCTGTGGCCTTCCAAAACCAGTCTGAAAATACCGAGTCCAGGACAGGGTGGTTCTTTGGAAACAGGGACACTGAGCTATTTCTGTAGATGACAGCGCTCATAGAAACTGTGCACTTCGACATTAAATGTTCTTCTTGAGGGATATCTAGAAAAGTCCAGATGACACTTTCATGACACGTTATTGCAAGCATTGAATGCTAAATGCAGCTTCTATCAGCCATGCTCCAACAATTAGTCTATAGCATGATCTTTATTAATAAATGTTAATTGAAACCAAAAGTCATCCCTCGGGATTTTCAATGAACATGGAAAAAAATAAAGCTGCACTGAAAAGCTCTGGAAAATACAGCTTCACAGAGAAAGGGACAATGGAAAGAAAAGCCCTCCCTAAAAATAGTGTTGGTCTTTTTGTCCCTGCGCAGGAAATGTCGGCACCACCAATTCTAGCGCTGAATAACTCTTTGTCTTTGGGAACGTTATTCAGCGGGAGGCAAAAGTAAATTAACAGCCAATTCTGCTGAGGGAAGTAAACATCTGCAGATGGGAAAATTGAGGCAAAGATATATTAAGGGAAAGATGAAAAAAAGAAGTCGCTCCTGGTTACTGGTCATCTCTTCTGGTGGGACACAAGAGGCCTCATCTGGAAATGCCAAATTTTGCTGTCCACAGCAAGAGTTTATTATATGTAAACTCAATGAATGAAACTTGAATTGTCCCCCCAAAAGTATACGTCTTTGTTCCTCAAAGGCATTAGAAGGTGCAGCTCTTGGTTGGCATGCTGAGGTCCTTCTTGCTGCACGTCACTGCGAATCAAGTGGGAACTGGCCCTTAATGCCAGCACAGAAATGTGAAAAGGTGCTTCCAGAAAAGCGCCTGGGGCAAAACACCCCCCAGCAGCTTGGCAGACACCCAGCAGGTCAGGACACTGCTCTTGGCAGCTTCTGGTCGCCTTCTGCCATGCTGGCTCCTGCAGAGGCATGGTGTGGTTCAGTGCGAAACCCGCCCTGATGCGCAGTGTTGCCTGATGTCTTTGTGTGGTGTGGGACATCCTGACAGCGTGAACCCTCCAGTCGCGTTTTCTGCTTGCTCTTCATCTAAGGAGATCGAGTTTGAGCTCTGTCTCGTTCAGCACGGTGGAGCAGCACGTTCACGATGTTACGTACCAGCAGACTGACTATGCAGATCACCTATGGAGATGAGAAGTATCTCATTACCTTCCGGGAGGTTGTCTGCTGGACCTGAGGTAGTCTGGCAAAAGCAAGGAATGCAGGTATTGTTAATGCTTAAAAATACGTTTTCCAACAATCACTGGCCACTGTGTATTATAAATCCTCACCTTTATGTTGTTTTTCTAAGGAATTTAGTAATTCCTTATGTGCCAATGTTGATGGTTTTGTCCCTCACCAAAACTTTCGAAGCAGCTGATCTCTTTGAGATAGACAAAGGGACAGAGGTCTTCAAGATATTAATTTCCTGTGAATTTTGGAAAAATAAATAGAAGAGAAGCAGCAGGCCAGTGTGTCTGCAGTGTTTGCACAACTGTGTCATCTGAAACCAGAGAATTCACCTGGCATTATGGAATTGTTCAGACTATTCCATCAGGAGCTATTCAGAATACGAATACCCCCAAAATCAGGGAAGTTTTGACTCAGAGTTTACACTTTATTAAACTCCAGACACAGAGCCAGGAGAAACCAAGCTTATAGCAATATCTTTTTAAAACATATTTGAAGTCCTTATGCATGTTTTTGATCCACCTTTAAATTAATTTCTGGGTTTTTTAACAAATGTAATAAAGTTCCTAGCAGATTTCTTCTTTTTGGGAGGAGGCGAGGTCTTTCAGATGTTTAATTATTGAGTCTTCTGGAAAGGGACATTTTACTTTTCTGATCACCGTGTAAATACATCAGAAATTCAATAGTCATAGTATAATTCAGTCCTGTCTGCGAAAACCTCATGAAAGAGCCTTTTCCTTAAACAGAAGGAAGAATGACAGTCACACTGTAGTAGCTTAAAATACATCGGAGATGATGTTTTTAAAGAATAAGAAAGATGTGTCCTAATGACCAGTGATGGCTCTAAAGTATTGCAAGAGCTTAGTTCAAAGCCCCTTGAAATGAATCAGGGTCCTTCTGCTGACATTACTAATCTGTGAATCGGGCTCATTAATGTATTGCAGATATTATATCCCTAGCTGCCAAAAAGCTGGAAAAAATACAGAATGGAGCCATAAAAATAGACATCAAATACATTTCTCTTCTGAGAATTAAACCAGAAGTGAAGTATTTCTACTGTTGTTCACTAGTGCTTTATTACAGATATTTTCTTCCTGTTTTTAAGGGAATTAACAGGAAGGCAGTTCATCTCATGCAGAACTCTGCCTCCAGCAACGGCCAGTATCTGATGCCACAGAGACTGGGAAATGCTCGACTTGCTGTAATAGTTTTCACTCCCCACCGTAAATCAGTTCTTTCCGGGATGTGCTGGGCTGATGGAGGGGAGGAAGAGTGGGAGGGGAGATAGAGATGTTCAGGCAAGACTTTCCCATCTTTAGCTTCCCTGTGATAAATTACAGATCGATACTTGGTACTCTCTGGCTTTTATAGCTCATTAACATCAAACGGTGTCAAGATATAAATTTGTTCTATTGCTTGCCGAGAACTAGGGGCTGTCTGGAAGCAGAGAGCTGTAGATGTTCACCAGGGGATATAAATGAGACACAATTTAGTCGACCAGTTTGAATCCTAGGGAGAAAAATCATACTTAGGTTCTTCACCTGTGGGTCTCAAAGCACCATACGAAAATCCGTGTGCGGGTGGGCATGTGCATATATAGGTAAGAGAAGAAGAGAGAGAGGAGAGAGGCGGTGACCGTCCCTTTGGTCCCGTGTGGAGCTGAGAAGAAGCCAGTAATACGGAGCCAGGGACTTCTTTTTTTTTTTTTCCCCAGCCCTTGGGATCACTTTCAGGTCGCCTACCTACCTGAGCACCCCCTGCCCACCAGAAAGTGTTATTAAATGCCCTTGTAATGCGAAAATGCGACGCCAGCTGCCAGCCCCGGCTCCTGGCAGCCCCAGCCCTGTCTCTTTAAGGAACCCAGCGAGTCGTGATGCTGCTGGTTGTATTGCCAAATCCCCAGGAGTCCAGTTAAGAAATGGGCAGCTGTCTCTTTAAGTGTGATTTCCTTCTATTGTATTTGAATCGTGATCAGGAAAAAGGAAATGAAACCAGAGACCCGGGGCTGAGCCACGGAGTAATAATAATAATAGTGATGCTGATCTCCCCATTTGCAGCACAGCCAGCCGGCTCCAGAGCATGTTCAGAGCTGCCCAGGCAGAAAGCCTGAGCGGAGCCCGGGGAGCTCCGGGCTGAGGCAGCGGTGGCAGCCGAGGCAGC
>NW_010401710.1:0-375 GCF_000710305.1 Buceros rhinoceros silvestris
TATTTATTTATTTTTTATAGTTTATTTTATTTATATTCTACCTAGTATAATTTTAACGCTTTATGGGGAGGAAGAGGGATGAGACCTGCAGGAGGGTGTCTCTGTCGTATTTACCACTATGATACACAACAACAGAGATGGAGTGGCTGGCGCACGCCAGGAAGGTTCCTGTTCACAAAGTCTGTGTGAAACAACTTGCCGTATTGCAGTGATGGTTCAGTCCATCTCAAAGGAGCTGATGCTGGCAAAGAGGCCAGGTAGGTTTTGTGATAAACTTTCACCAGTCTAAAACCAGGCTCCTGGGCTTGGTGGCATCTTGTAGGCTTCAGAACGGCTTCTATCAGAGGCACTTGAAAATTGGCATTTTCCATGCTA
>NW_010401710.1:452-2891 GCF_000710305.1 Buceros rhinoceros silvestris
TGTAGGCTTCAGAACGGCTTCTATCAGAGTATCTTGGAATTGGACATTTTCCATGCTAATAACGTGAGGAAATTCTGGATTTGCTGCTGTTGTTTGAGGGTTTTTTTTAGCATGAATAGTAAATATCAGTAGATTTTCTGACAACTATTACTTGCACAAATGTAAGCGCATACTTGTCTCACGGAATTTTTAGTCAGGAAGAGGTTCATTCATCATCTAAATTAAACAGTTTCTCAGCTCCACAGTCTTGCATTCCACTGGCTTTTGGTGGCTGAGGAGACAGGAAGACAGAGAAGAAACTGGGGTGAGGAAGGAAACAATAAATAAAAATACTTAATGTTCAGGTGAACATGTTTATAAAATCATAATTTGTAGAGCCCTGATTACAAACATTGATGATCAAATTTCACGGATACCAAAACATGGCTGGAATGACTCGGAGGAGACGTAAGTAATTTATTTTGTCTCGAGTACTTCCCTGCAGCCTGCTAGATGCCGCCCTCCAGGGCAGCTTTTCCGTGTGCGCCGTGCCACTCACCATGGCAAAAAATGTTGAAGCAGAGCTAGTCGTCCTGCAGCACTTCACTTGCAAATCTTTTTTAAACTTTCCTGTTTCCATCCGGATTCAAGACAGAAGGATGCTTCAAAGTACAAATATTTTTAAGGAAATGAGTTTGAGGCGTCCCTGACCCTATCAGCAGCCTCACACTGTGCCCCTTATCTCATTCCCTGCTTCTGGGAGGCGCCTGGGCCAGTTATTAATTGCACATCCCCAAACTTCAGTGCTGGGGTTAAAATGACAACTTAGGTGTCAATCAACCTGATTTGGATCTGGTATAACAAAGCCTCGAATAAGGAAAGGCCCGACAAAGTCCCCATTTAGCTGGTTTTTCATTCTCGCTCTTTGTGTAATCTCCGTCAAACAGAAGCGCCATTTTTAACTGTAATCTAAGCCTATTTGCCTCTGTACCGGAGTCCAGGGTAGCTCATGTCACCAGGCCACTGCAAACATAAGCAAACGAAGCTTTGTTAGGTAAGTAAATATTTTTTCTCTTTGACATGTGAATGAAATGAAATAGATATGAGTGATTGACTGACACTGGAGATGTCAGACCCGTCGGATGCCCCACTCCTGGCTTAGTTCAGTCAGCATTTTGCTCCATACATATTCAAAACATCATTAGTTTTTGTTTATCCAGAACTCTAAATGAGAGAACCATGTTTGTAATTTAAAGGGCTGATCCTTCCCCTCCTTTAACCTCCGTGTCTTAAGCAGGCTATAGTCAGCCAGTTTAACGTTCAAGCCAAGTGAATCATGCCACGAGCTTTCAGCCACACAGTTACATCATCTAATGCAGATACACCATGTTTCTAAAACATCTAGCGCTCCCTACTTGATACTTCATCTCTGAGCCATGTGTGAGGAAGCAGAAACAGATCACCCACTTTGCATTCAGCAAAACGTCTTTGCGGAGGACTGAAGTTGGGCTTTTCCTTTATTTGCCTCAAGTTTGCTTCTGCAGTCGAACCTCCTCCTGGTTATTCTGAGGAGCCTCAGCAGAGCCAGCTGCTCTCGCACACGATGGTGCGCTCCCTCCTGTCTGTGCAGTCTGCCATCTCACTAGGAGAGGATCCAGCAATGAACGTTCTGTCTGTCAACATTCCCGTTTTCTTTCCTGGGAAAAATTGAAAGGATCTGAAGAGATCTTCTGGAAGAACCTGCAAAAAAAGACCCTGACATCTTTCTTCAAGGGGTTGCCCATGTGGCACTGTTGTTCATTTTAGTTATGTATTGTTACTAGAAGAGAGACATGAGATGTCCCAGCCGATCTTGCCATTTTATACTTCAGGGAAATGTACATAATTCCGTTGTTTGTGTCCCTTTCTTCTCCTTTTGCAGAATCCTTGTTGGTGATTGATTGCTGTCAGCTGCAGGGAAGGTCCCTGTTGTGTCCTGAATCATTCCTCTGCAGACATCTCTTCTGTGCTTGCCTTGATGGATACGTAGTGGTAGTGCAGTATTGCCGACGTGCTCAGACGACTCCTGAATTCCCCCGTGGTGACAAATCCGCCTCCTTAGTGTCTCTTGTTTCCAGTTCCTGACCACCTACTCTGGATGTGCCTGGATGTATCTGTCCAAGGGCACTTGCTGGCTGGAGATGCTACGCTGTGCCGAGACAAATGCCTCCAGGCTTTGCTGTGTGTCACCAACTCAGCCCTCTTTTCTGTGTCTGGTGGAGAGGAAACCGGGGCCCTTTCCTCCTTCTTACTGTGGAGCCATAGTTAAACAGAAAGACCTGTACATTCTTCAAAATTCCCTCTCCATCCCCTTGCTTAGAAGCTTCCTCAGAACCACGGAGTGGCTGGGGGGGATTTGGACAGCACGGGGCGGTTCTCCACTGGATTCCTCTGCCCCCACATGGGGCAGCGGCGCGCCCC
>NW_010401710.1:2914-23541 GCF_000710305.1 Buceros rhinoceros silvestris
ATCCCGTTGCTTAGAAGCTTCCTCAGAACCACGGAGTGGCTGTGGTGGATTTGGACAGCACGGGACGTTTCTCCACTGGATTCCTCTGCCCCCACATGGGGCAGCTGCCTGCCACCCTGCCCTGGGGGGGACATCCGCAACAGAGAAGCTGGCCCTTAATTATCACACCCGCCCTGACACCGCCTCTGTCGACAACCCCTCCTTTCCCTGAGCTTCAGCACTCACCTCTGTGGTGACAGCACAGACCTTCCCGTTGTTTTCATAGAAATGCGACGCCCCTGTGCGGTGTCAGCGGTGTGGCAGTAATTTAGCAGTTTGTAGACAACTGGTTTGCGAAGGTGGGAAACAGCTCATGAAAGCAGCGGAAATTCCGAAAAATGTGGTGGATTTTTGATGTAGGATTGTTGAGCAGCTCTTAAGCCTCAGTCGTATAAGCATTGACAACAAGCGCACCACACCCCAAAAACGCTGCTGGATCAGAAGCCGCAAAACAACGATTCCAACACACTTGACCATCCCAGTCCTGCACCTTTGGCAAAGGCACGGGAAAATGAGTTAGACTTTGTAATCTAATCTGCATCCAATCTGGGAATTTTTCAGGGACTCTTGCATTGAATTAAAGAAAAATACGGGGTTAATCTCAGAGAATAATATTATTATAGCAAGAGTTTTTATTATCACAAGAACACACTATGATATTTTTCTAGAAATTGTAGAGAACTCTTAATACATTATACTTTTTAAAATTGTACATGTAACATACCTTCTGAGGTTTTGATTAATCTTCTACCACTATTTAAGTTAAAAACAATCTTTCAGCCAAGCATTAAGTGCTGGGCAGAGATAACATAAAGATCATCTACTGATTTGGCAAACGTATTTGAACGGACTCGAAGACGAGGCTCTCTCCTCTGCTGCCAGGTGCTTTGGAAGTGCTTTACACACAGCCACGGGAGGGCAGTGGATGACTTGGGTATGCGGTTTCTTTCTAGTTTTTATCTGGTTTTTAATCATTTCGTTTCCCTTCCACCGAGCTCCTTCCTTGTCAAGAACTAAAAATTTGACGCTGATGTGAGAAAGGGGATTTGATTTTCATTTCTCTCTGCGGGTTTGGCACGTTTTCTTCCTATTCTTGTTAGTTCAGCTTATCACCCATGTGTGGAGAGCATATGATACCATCCCTGGTACAGCAGGCAGGGCAAGAGGGGAGCGGGGTACACGTGTTTGTACAGCTCCTGTGTTTGCACAACTTTCAAGGTCAGGACTTCCTTCCAAGAAAAATATAGCAGAGAGCCCGCAAACCGTTTAATGGCTATCTGTGGGGCTCATAAGCTGTTCTAGATGCGCTCCAAATTCTTCCTTCTTCATTGAAAGACCTGACCTACATTCAGCACGGGTTTCAGCAACAAGCAGTTTTAGTAACCAGGTTTTAGCTCCAGACCCTCCTGTGGTTTGCTGACGGGCTGGTGTACCTTTTTGCCTTAGCTTTTTGTGAGCAAAGGGTAGAAGTTGTAATTATAATCAGAATTAAACATTTATTGGCAAAAACAGATGAAAACAAGTCTTGCCATGATCAGTGTTAGTGACCAGAGGGTCTCTGTGATGGACAAAAGACAACTGAAAATGTCAAGACAACCTCTCCAGGCTGACTCTGTATCCTGATCAAAGGTATAAAAGTTGGCAAACACTCAGGGTCAGCCTAGCAGCAAGCAGAAACAGCCACATCTGGCAGGACAAACACTGCATAGAGACCAAATACAAGTTTTACAGACCGCAGAAGAAGTGACTTTCGAAACATTTGGAAGCAAGTAAAGGAGAACAAAGGCTGTTTCTGTGGCACACTCAGTGTGGGGAGGAGAGGCGAGCATCCACAGCGTGCCAAGTCGGTATGAAATACGTGCCTGTGTCTCAATATGCCAGAAGCTTCTGAGCTTTATTCCAAGAACTCCCACTAGCATGTATGACCTTGTGCTAGTCACCCACGCTTGCCATGCCTCAGTTTCCCTACTGCAAAGTGGAGACAAAAGTATCTCTGAACGGCTGTCAAGGAGCTGATTTTGTGACTTTCTGATGCTAGATAGAGGGTGTCTATGTGTATTTGAGTAATACCAGCTCTCAAGCGTTTTGGAGCTTTCTGATAGTTGTAGAGTAGCCAGCCTTTGTGTTGAGGCATTGCAGAAAAAGAAAGTCTCAGCGGAGGCAAAACTCACCTTTCCCCAAGTACAAGCTCCATCAGCTAATTATGGAAGAGCATCCCCTAGCAGCTGAAAAGGTAGGAGCTCTGCGACTTGTGCCGAAGTATTTTTGACTCCATGTAACAGAGGCTTGTATAGATATACTGGCCAGATGCATACCCGTGGGTTATTGACCCATCATTACAGCTGCCAGGTTGGCTGGTCACCAGTTCCTGATGCAAGGTTCAGTGTGCCCTGGCTGACAGGAGAGGATGCTCACGTGGCACTGGAAAAACAAATGGAGTCTGACCCTTAACCGTGAAGGGCAGGTGAGAAACCATGGGTTGACTGATGAAAATCTCTATTTAACCAGGCTGATGCTTGCTGGGTCATACTCCACATGCCCACTGCGAACATATTTGACTCGCTGTGTAGTACGTATGTCATGTATCTCAGTGGTTTTACACAGATCTACGAATCTGGTTTATTTTGCATGGGACTATGGCATCCCAGATCTGCCTTGGGTTGCCACACATATCTTTCAGCTGAAGTCTTGCTTTACAGTACATCCAAAATTGCGCGTAAGCTTCAAGAAGCAAGATGACTGTGTGCTTGAGCTGCTTTCACACTATTCACCTGTCTCAAACCCAGCCTCCAGCTCTGCACCTGACAGCGGTGCGTGTGTGCGAACCCCCACATGGCCCACCACTGAGTGATCATTGGGGGAGGCAGGGAAAGCATTTTTGTCATTGGATTCTTGTTCCTTTTTCTGATTGGTTTCATCAATAGTCAGGGCAATAAGTCTGTTGACAGAAACATCTCCTGATGAAGTAGGTTCTAAGTGACTTTCGTGACAAACCAGGAAGGAATTCACAACCCATATCTGCAGAGACACCTGTTCGTGTTACCTGCTCCAAAGAGCGAGTGAGGCAGGGGCATGATGGCCATTTCAGCTGTTTCAAATACTGACTGTTGCATACCATCAGTTAGTTCCTTGTGACCTACCTGCTAATAAGTAGTCATGTATTTAATTATTTTCAAATTATTTTTTTATACTTTTAATATCTGGAGCTTTCCTCAGCATCTCAGCAATCAGTTCTAAACCCTCAGCTCCTTGCTGTGAGGTCTCGGCAGCCCACTTGGCCCCCAAGTTCTCTGTTTATAAAGTAGGAACAATACTCTTTCATTTTTACCTCTTCTGAGGAAAAGTACTGGGAGTTACCCAAGTCCTGAGAGAGATACGAATGCCTAAGGTACGTATTTGTACTTTTTCATATTGAGATCTGTTATCTCGGGAACAACATCTAAGAACATGGAGAAAAGGTGCTGAAACAAGGCTTGAAACCTGCTGTGGTGCTTAAAGGTCCCACTCGGAACATACCTACAGAGTTTCCATTGAAGGAGTCCTGACATTTCTCCTGTAAGAAACAGTTTTTGCCACATAGAAAGGAAATTATTACCCACGGCTTGCAGGCCTGCATCAAGTGAAGGTGGGGGGAAGGAGTACATGGAAACAACGAGTTGTTTCCAGAGGAGGATGTTAGTTTTGACTTGCAGTCCCAATGCATAATGACTTTTGACATTTTTCTATTTGAGTATTACCTGTAAATCACTCAATTATGTACCACATCTTGTCAAGTGAGTTAGAACAGTCACTTGGACTGTGGAAGAAGATGCTTCTAATTCAAACCTGACCCAAACTCAAGTGTTTTCTGCTGGACTGCTGTGTGGTCTGTAGTGATGTGTTCCCCGTTTCTTCTGCTGAAGCTGATCTGCTTTGCATAAGTGCTCTCTACGTCCCTGAACACATTCAAGGCAAGGATGTGCCGTCTACAGTCCCCAACACAACAGCTGTAGGTTCAGGAGGAAGGCAAAGCAAATGGATTGCAGGTTTGTGCTCTGCCCTTCCACCCTTCCAAAACAGTGTCCCCCACTGCCATTCTCTGAGACACAGTGAGGGCCAAGAGGGACCCCATGGGATTTAGGTATTGCTCTGAATGGTGGAGGGTTTCAGTTCAGCTCTCTGCTCTCATGGAAGCACAGCCACCTCCACATCAATGCGCCCTAACCTCCATCAGTGCCTTCAGCACCAGAGACAAAGTCCTCCCCAAAACGACCTACCCCTTCACAGGAGATATGTTTTGACAGTGACTTCCCCATAGTGATCTAGTCTTACTAAAAATGACCCAAACTGCAGCCTAAATTCACTGGAAATGCTGAAAAACCCTTGATCAGGGTCAAGCTGAAGGAATGTTTTGGTTCCGAGAGCTGTTTCTCTTGCCTGTAGAGCTGAAGGCCAAATACTTCTCCTAGGCTATGCAGTAGAAGTGGATGGTAGAAGGGGAGAGAGGGACATGAGGTTACCAAGATCAGCTAGTCTGCCAAAAAAAGTTTTGAGACAAGTCTGGTTTTGTTGCTGTTGTAATTTTTAACACACTAAATAAACAAGAAATATTAACGACATCAGAAATCCCCCCTGGACATATGCCTGGTCATTAACTTCTCTTATTTTTCTAAGCAAAGGCAACAACATCACATTATGTTGATGTTTTTTCAAGAAAGTATCACTAGCATATAATCCTCTTACAGAAGTGCAAGTGGCTGGAGGGAATGCTTGGGGCTAAAAACCTCAAAATGGACTCAAACCAAAACAACTGCTACCCTCCATTCTACTCTGCTGCTGGGCCCCCATCAGAATACTAACACAAAGAGGTCTGGTTAGCCAGGCACTGACTCACAAAACAAAAGGTTTTGACCCCTTTTGATTGAAAAAACCTATGTTTGATCAGTGAACACCCTCATATCTTATAAAAGGTACGGGATTAATCAGGTAGGGGATAATTACAGTGTCAAAACAGTAGATCGAGTCTATCCCTGCTGCATAGGAGTGGAATTCTGGTATGTTTGACAAAATTAATTCAGTATTTTTACCTGTTATATCAGCCAGAGATCAGCTTCCCACAAACGTTGTGTTAGCTGGTTTCCCGTCAGCCTTCAAAAGTTCTTTTGAGGTGTTCCCAAAGTTGATTGCTCTACACAAGCCCGATTTTAATGGAGCAAATTTACAAGGCCAATGAAAGCTATGTACTTTGCAGACTCTTCGCATCTGAAGAGGGTTCTGAGGACTGTCCTTGTACAGAAATAGGCCCTGCTGACTATTATGACTTCCTGAAGAGTCACAGTTGCATCTCAAGAGCCTGATGATAAACTTTACAGGTGAAAGCTGCAGAGGATGAGTAGAAGGGATAAGGTTTTCTATTATCTTGGATTGATATTCATCACCAAACTCACTTCAAGTGAAGATTGCATTTAAGCTTCTTGTTTTCAAACAATTTTGTTTATGCTCCTCAGTACTTAAGCACTGCTGTTTGCTGGCAACAGGTCAGAGCTCCAGGCAAAGTTCTTAATCTCTTAAATTTTCCTTTAGAAATTTGGACAGTCTCAGGTTCCTCTGGGCTGTTTGCTCAGATGTATCTAAAAGCTACACTCATTATCTATTGTTTTTTTCCTTCCCTTTGTAACGCTACTTTTGATTCTAAATCGAAAAACATCCTTATCCTCTAGACCTTCTGATCCTGCTCTGTCAGGTTATTTTCTTACTGTGTAGTCAGTCCTGCGGCTTCTTCACTGCATCCCTTAATTTTGGCTCAAAAGAACCAAAACTTGGGGAGCTCCATGTTTGTACTGCCCAGCTTGAAAGAGCTGCCTCACCTTTGTTCTTTTTTTCTTTGTTTATTGTGGTGGGTTGACACTGGCTGGATGCCAGGTGACCACCGAAGCTGCTCTATCACTCCCCTTCTCAGCTGGACAGGGGAAAAAACCACGATAAAAGGCTCATGGTTCGAGATAAGGGCAGGGAGATCACTCAGCAATTACTGTCACGGGCAAAACAGACTTGACTTGGGATAATTAGTTTAATATATTACAAATCAAATTAGAGTAGGATAATGAGAAATAAACCCAAACCTTAAAAACACCTTCCCCCACCCCTCCCTTCTTCCTGGGCTTAACTCCACTCATGAGTTCTCTACCTCCACCCTCCTCCCAGCCAGCCGCACAGGCGACAAGCAACTGAGGGCTGTGATCAGTTCAGCACATTTCGTCTGCTCCTTCCTCCTCAGGAGGAAGACCTCTCACACTCTTCCCCCACTCCAGTGTGGGATTCCTCTCACAGGAGACAGCCTGCCACAAACCTCTCCAATGTGAGTTCTTCTCATGGGCTGCAGTTCTTCATGAACTGCTCCAGTGTGGGTTCCTTCCACGGGGTGCAGTCCTTCAGGAACAGACTGCTCCAGTGTGGGTGCCCCACGGGGTCACAAGTCCTGCCAGCAAACCTTCTCCAGTGTGAGCTCCTATCTCCATGGGTCCATGGGTCCATAGGTCCTGCCAGGAGACTGCTCCAGTGCAGGCTTCCCACAGTGTCACAGTGTCCTTCGGACATCCACCTGCTCTGTCATGGGATCCTGTGAGAGCTGAGGTGGATATCTGCTTCACCAATAACCTCCGTGGGCTGCAGGAGAACAGCCTGCCTCACAATGGTCTTCACCACAGACTGGGGGGAACCTCTGCACCCGTGTCTAGAGCACCTCCTCCTCCTTCTCCTCCTCCTTCACTGACCTTGGCTGTCTGCAGAGTTGTTATTCTTACATATTCTCACTTCTCTCTCTGGCTGCAACTGCACAGGTGTTTTTCCACCTCCTGAAATATTTTGTCACAGAGGTGCTACTACTGTCACTGATGAGCTAGGCCTGGGCCAGTGGCAGGTCTGTCTTGGAGTCAGATGGTATTGGCTCCATCAGACACAGGGGACCTTCTAGCAGCTTCCGACAGAAGCCACCCCTCTAGCTCCCTCCACTACCAAAACCTTGCCGTGCAAACCCAATACACCTGTCAAACTGCACCCCTCCTACAACAGTCTCCACTCCTCAGAAAGATGCATGTGATCCTAGGAGAGGCAACAAGTAGGCTAAGAGCATTTAAAATTTTTGTCTAGTGATCTTTATGAGCCTGTTTGCCATTGTTTTCACTCTAATGGCATTCAGTGAACCTTTCCCCCACTTTTTCCAGTGCAGGGGAACTAAATTCTCTAGGAAGCCTGTAAACTTATTTGTTCAATTAGACCTTCCTCAAACCATGGGGTTATCAGGGCTGAGTGAGCTGCCAGGAGCCCAGAGCGCAGCCGGGAGGGTGTGGAGGAGATGCAGCAGGACTGGGTGGTGGAAAAGCCTGCAGGGTCTCTATGTTGTGTCTTTTTTGCAGAAGTTGGGAAGTGAGTAGTGAACAAAACAGAAAACTGCAGTAGCAAAAAGGGCAGCAGCACGGTTCAGCTGGCTAATACCACCCTGAAGAATTGGATTTTGCTCCAGACAGTTTTTTGTTGATACTGAACAAGTAATTTAAATGACTGTGTGTTCAGACATAGGCAAACCTGTATGGTCCTTTCTGGAGGCTGTTCAGCTGGGGTCAATCAGCCCCTGGTGCTCAAAGCAGCAGATACACAGCGCTAAGTGGAGGACAAGGAGAATGACCCCCTAACACAGTGGCTCCTACAAAAACGCTGGCTAGCCAGCAAAACCGGCATCACAGGTGTTCATTTGCCTTGTCTAACTGCAAACAGCTAATGCTTAAGTCAGAAATGAGGTTGCGCCGATAAAATCAGAGGAGGAAAAGGTTCCTCTGAAGAGCAATACCCCACTGAAGACATGACACTGCACGTGCAGACACTCCCAGAAGTATCAGTTTTGTGGAGTGTGCTCAGAAAAAGTATAATAGCGTGGACTCTCTGATTGTGTGCAAGTGCGTTAAATCCAGCTGTCAAACCATCTGAGAGGACACCTTGCATATCTAGTTAACCTCGTGCTCTGGGAAGCATCAGATCTAGGACATGAGCATGAGACTCTCATTGGGGTGTGTGTAGCTACAGTGATGTAGATGGTTGAGAGAAAATATTGTGTGCTGTGATAGTAAATTATAAAGAGAAAATAAATATAAAGCAATTCCTGTACCCAATATCTTGGGTACTGGAAGAAAGATAAAAACCTGTGGTAATGTAATTAAGGACCGTGTTGTGAAAGATATGTATTAGACAGCTTTAAAGGTCACATTAAATTTATTGTTTCCTAATTCCTCAGCACGTCTATTACTTTACCTTTTATTAATATAATAATTATATAAATGGCATCATCTTAGATCTTGGTGGATGTCTTCTGCTCTCTTTCGATGTTGCCGAGGCAATGGATTTTGGCATTTGCTGGGTCATGAAAACAATTAGAAAGTGTGGACTATCTGATTGTGCGCATTAAATGTGTGATGACACTGGAGCAGCTGTTCTGTAGGACCTTTTGGACTAAATACCTCTTGCCTGGCCAGTTGTGACCACAGCCCTATAGATCCTGTGCAAAGGGGAGGCAGCTGCTGGTGCACAGCCTTGACTTGGTCAATGAAGAGCAGACCAGTGGCAACAAACTGATGGGGTTGTGTTGCGTTTTTAAGGTAGGAGTGGATTTTTTCCCTTTTTTTTCCCTGTTTTTTTCTCATTTCCTGTCATTATTGCTAGAGTTCGCTTTGCACCCAACTCTTTTGCCTGTGCTAGGTCTATACGGAGTTTCCACCAGAGCAGAATGAGCACTAGACTTTTCAGCCCAAGAATGGCCAAAAGTAAAGCTGGTGGTGCTGACTATGAGAATTATGAGCTTATTTCCCTGGGTGGATCTCAGAGAGGTAAACCAGTCCTTGTGTATTATGAGCTAATGATCAAGTTTTCCTGCCCAACTTGTAATAGCTATGCTTTTTATTTCCAGCCAGAGCAAATTTGACACTGACTCTGGCCAGGCCAATAATGATTGCCAGTTCCTGTTACATCCTTAAAAATTGAATAATATATGCAGCACTTGCAGTGTTTTAGCGGCACTTAACATCGTCAAAGAGCTGAACAAGCAGTATTGCACTTCACACTCATTTCTGTCAAGCAGGTGTACAGGACTGCCATCCCCACCAGCGTTTCTGCAATGAAACTAAGGCCTGAGGAGAGACGGGGTGAGTTTTTAGCTCAAGCACGTCCATGAAGTAATGCAGCTCTGTTTTTCATCCTGGCATGAGATTCCACCCACCCATACCCAGTCACCTAATGTGTCTCCCATGGCTGCTCACATTTCCTTCTCTCCTCTTCAGTGTGGGTTTAATGGGGAAAATCTGGTGGGGTTTGGTGTTTTTTTTTTTTCTTCCTGTCTGCATGCAATTTTGATTCTTGCTGTTGAATGCAGGCACATCAGCTGTTAGCCTGAGTCTTCCTGTGGTTTACAGCAGAAGACAGAACTATACACATGCTGGAGTCTTCTTACCTAAAAAGAAAAATGGCCAAACTCCTCTCTGAAGTTACTGCTGTGTTTCGGACCACTGCGGTGACAGCTGCTGCAGGCTCCTGCTATGCTCAACATCTCTTTGGGTCCATTGCACACTGACCACCCGGGGTCACTATGTGCTGGGGTCAAAATCTTTTCCTTCTCTGTCTTCTGGAAACGGAAGATGGCATTAAACAAAAGGAAGACTGGGTGAAGTACATCCAACGTAATTCAGCTGTCTTAAAGTTAAATGTCTAAATCAAAACTAGCTCCCTTATGCTCTTGGATGTCTACACTAGAGTTAGATCATGAAGGCTCCCTTCAGAGTCTGATGTATAGAACTGGTACGTTCAGAGAGCATTTCATAACATCCTCAGTCAGACATCCACAAGAGGTGGCAATGAATCACTTCTGGGACTCCTGCTTCACCGAATGACAGAATTACAGAATCGTTTTGGTTGGAAGAGACCTTTAAGATCATCAAATCCAACTGTTATCCCAGTACTACCAGGTTGTCACTAGGCCATGTCCCTAAGCACCACATCTATAAGTTTTTAAAATACCTTAAGGGATGGTGACTCCATCACAAGTGCCGCCTGTTGCAATCCTTGACAACCCTCTTTGTAAAGAAATTTTTCCTAATATCCAGCCTAAATCTCCTCTGGGGCAACATGAGGCCGTTTCCTCTTGTCCTATCACTTGTTACCTGGGAGAACAGACTGACCTCTGGCCTCCACCTTGCTATGGCCTCCTTTCAGGTAGCTGTAGAGAGTGATAAAGTCTCCCCTCAGCCTCCTTTTCTTCAGGATAAACAATCCCAGTTCCCTCAGCAGCTCCTCAGAAGACTTGCTCTCCAGACCCTTCACCAGCTTTGGTGCCCTTCTCTGGACATGCTCCAGCGCTTCAATGTCCTTCTTGTAGCGAGGGGCCCAGAACTGGACACAGTACTCAAGGTGTGGCCTCACCAGTGCCAAGTACAGGGAGACAATCACTCCATGCGCCAGCGCTTCAATGTCCTTCTTGTAGCGAGGGGCCCAGAACTGGACACAGTACTCAAGGTGTGGCCTCACCAGTGCCAAGTACAGGGAGACAATCACTCCTCTAGTCCTGCTGGCCACATTATTTCTGATACAAGCCAGTATGCTGGTGGCCTTCTTAGCCACCTGGGCACACTGCTGTCTAGTCCTGCTGGCCACATTATTTCTGATACAAGCCAGTATGCTGGTGGCCTTCTTAGCCACCTGGGCACACTGCTGGCTCATGTTCACTTGGCTATCGACCAGCACCCCCAGGTCCTTCTCTGCTGGGCAGCTTTCCAGCCACTCTCCCCCAACCCTGTAGCATTGCAGGGGGTTGTTGTGACAAGTGCAGGACCCAGCGCTTGTCCTTGTTGAACCTCATACAATTGGCCTCAGCCCATTGATCCAGCCTGTCCAGATCCCTCTGCAGAGCCTCCCAATCTTCAAACATCTCAACACTCCCATCTAACCTGGTGTCATCTGTAAACTTGCTGAGGGTGCACTCGATCCCCTCACCCAGATTGTTGATGAAGATGTTAAAGAGAACTGGCCCCGGTTCCCTGAGGAACACCACTGGTGACCAGTCGCCAAACGGGTTTGACTCCACTCACCACCACTCTCTGGCCCTGGCCATCCAGACAGTCTTTTAACCAGCAGAGTATGAGCAGCCAGTGTCTCCTGAAGGATACTCTGGGAAACAGTGTCAGAAGTTTTACTGATGTCCAGGTAGACAATGTCCACAGCCCTTCCCTCATCCACTAGCGGGTCACCTTGTCATAGAAGGAGATCAGATTAGTCAAGCAGGACCTGCCTTTTGTAAACCCATGCTGACTGGGCCTGATTAACTTCTTGTCCTGTATGGCTCTCAAGATGATCTGCTCCACCTGTTTCCTCCCACTGATAATTAAAAAATCATAAATCCACAAGGTCAGACTTTGCCACCTTTGTCCTGAAAGTTGGGCAAGTGTAGCAGGCTCTCATGCTTCATTCCCTTTTTCAAAATCTTGGTCTTTCCTTGATACATAATTATATACTGTCTTCTGACACTGTCCAGGCTACACTTTTTCTGTCATGGGGTTGGGTTAGAGATATTATTTTATTGTTAAGATCTTTGAAGCCAAGCATAACTGCACGTTTTTCTCTTGTATGTCTGTAGTTATTATTAATTCACACTCTGAAAGAGCCAGGCTTAAGACATGCCATAATGCATTGACCGTGGTGTCCACAATTATAAAACCAAAAAGAGAAATTCTTCCACCTCCTGCAGAGGATTTGCCATATTCAGTCCTACTTTTATCAGCAGGTCATGCTTCTCTTGCTCTTTCTCTCTCTCTCCCTTTCTCTCTTGGTGGGCATGTTAGATTTTTTTCTGTATCATTTTAGCCTTAAAGCAAAAGCAACTAGACTTAAAAATATATTTTTGGACTTTGTGTTTACCAAAACCAAATGAGTGACATGATGAACTACTAGTTTTAAATACGCCAGACTGGGAGAAGGATGGCAAAAATAGCTCCTCAGCAGCCCACGGCTCAAGTACCAGGAAGTTATAAGTGCAATCACACATTTCTGACCCAGCATGTAAACTTTTATTGTTTGAACGTAAATTTTCGTGATATACAGGGAGAGAAGTCAGCTACTCTGTGCCAAGAGTCAATGGATGACGGTGGACATCTCAACTCAGGAATAAAGCAGAGCTCAGGCAGGACGTACAGGGGGCCTGCTGAATACTAAGACCAGTGGGAAAAAAGTTCAATGACATGAGAGAAGAAATTATGCGAACAACTATGGTGTTGACAGTAAGGTGTTGAAAAGAGGGTTTATAAAAGAAAATAAACTACTGAATAGATTGTTACATGGAAAGGGACAATTTCTCTTCCTAATGAATCAAGGTAGCTTAAATGATTCTGTCTAATACAGTTCATTGGAAGGAATAATTTAAGATACTCATAAGTATTGTTGGGATCTCAGCTCAGCATAACCAAGAAAATAATAGGGATAGCCTAGGAACCCAGTGGAAGTGGCTGATCAATATGCAGCTACAGGTGAGAGGATGGAAAGGTTAACCGTGCAAAGAATGGGACTGAATACTGAACACCTTGCGGTCATACCTGACGTGTCGTGAAGCCTCAATTCATAAAATATGACATAATCCAGAATTCTGGTCGAAGTTCTGCTTCCTTTGTCTCCAAAAGAAATGTGAAGCAGAAGCTGCCATCTTGGTAGCAGAGGTAGAAATAGAAGGTGCTTCCATCTGAGTTCTGCTTGAAATGACCAAGACTGCTTAGCTCAGAAAGAAGATAAGGAAATGGGATCATTTCCTTCTCTCCAGCAGAATATATAATGCTGAGAACAAAGAAAGTAAATACATTGCGTATTCTTTCCTGTAATGCCAGATAAAATTAATATCTAAACTAAAAAACGCTATTACTACTTAAAATCCAAAGAAATGTTTTTTTAACACAATGCAAAATAAGCTCAAGGTGACTAGATACAGAGCTCCAAGTTGTTAGCGGGATTAAAAACAGATTAGACATTTACTATTAGGGCATTTACAGATAACTAAGAACTCTCCAGACACATGAGATAGATAGGATGAAAGATGCAAAAGGGATGTAAACCTTTCTGCCTCAGTGAATACAGAAGATATTCAAGAAACAGGGGTTAAGCAGACACCTCCTCCAAGAGCACTTTCTCCTTAATTACCTGTAGGAACACTTCTTGCACCTTTCCTCAAGCCATCTGACACTGGACATCACCAGGCTTTGGTTATGCAGCTATTCTGCTTTTATGATGGGGATTAGGGGAAACCTGATCAAAACAGGTGAATGTGGCAACTGCGTGGCATTCAGGACCAAACTAGATACAGCAGTGGCATAAAATGCAGATTGCTTGTAAGCCTGGTCAGAAACTAATGTATTTATGGGAGGAAGAGAAAGAATTTGACGAACTACGCTCGCAAGAAAATCTAAGAGATGTAAAGAAAAGGACGGGAAACTTGATGCTGAAAAAAAAAGGGAAGATGATTATTTTTTCTGGGTAGAGTGTGGGCTGGAAAAGGTGTGGAGCTGGGACCGAGGAAATTTTCCTTATGATTCTTGCTCTGCTCGGGAAACGGGGCGTTGTATGCATGCCTGTAAATAAAAAGAGATAGCTGACAGCATCATCAATTTAAACTACTCCTAATTGCCAGAATATAGGCTAATTGATCGGGACAAAGAAGCAACTTCTGCTCTGTTCTGCTTTATCCTATTCTCTCTAGTCTACTACTGTAACAGTAACTTCAGCGTGTCTATACTAAGCTTCTCCTAAGCTACATTAAACACTGACTAATTTAATTTCCTTTTCCTTTTCCTTTTCCTTTTCCTTTTCCTTTTCCTTTTCCTTTTCCTTTTCCTTTTCCTTTTCCTTTTCCTTTTCCTTTTCCTTTTCCTTTCCCTTTCCCTTTCCCTTTCCCTTTCCCTTTCCCTTTCCCTTTTCCTTTTTTTCCTTTTCTTTTTTCTTTTTTTTTTTAATGTTTTGTATTCTTCTCAGGGCAGAGAACTGTGGAGGCATCTGTTGTAGGGTCTCCCAGATTTTTGAAAAGATACCTTGCTGATAGTGTTAAAGACGACAAGAACGGTGAAACGTGCTCTGCATAAGGATCAGGGGAGAATTAGCAATGGTTCATCACTCCTGTGAGAGTTCACTCGGCTGCCACAGACTGACCCATGAGAATATTTCTGGAAAGATGAACTTTATCTAATAATAAAAAGTCCGCTGACCTGCTCTCACGTCACAATTCCTGTAGCATGAATAATTGCACCCTCTTGTATAATTGGCAACATTAAGAGTGCTAAGTGAAATAATTAGGAAAGAATCAGATTTCACGAGCGCACCATGCTCTTACTTTGAGGATTTTATTTGTACCTCATCCCCTCTCCTGGATAGTCACCACTCAGCTGCACTTCTGCTGGGAGATGTGGGCAAGCATCTGCCTCGGCAGCCTCTGCCAGCCTGACTCTGGCAGGGTGTCAGCAGAGCCCCCAGGATAACGCATGGCATCTTTAGTGTGTCTGGCCTTCGGTGTTACAGCAAATGTGCGGCGAGATGCAAGTCCACGGCACAGAGTTTTGCACCAGGCGCCTCTGGTGCCTGGAACCAGGGTTTACCAGGGCTGGAGGTAGCAGCGCACTCCCAGGCACTGAGGAAACAAACCATCCAGTAATGGCAAGGGCCCTGTTCCACAAGTTAATGAAGATTGATCCTCCCCTCCCAGATCTGTTAAAAAAGTGACGGTAACACATTCATGGGACAGCAGCCCTTCGAAGCTGCCTGAGCGTTTTGCAGTGGGTCACGTAGAGTTGGTGGGAGCGTGCCATTTTCGCTGGGTCGATCTGAAACCAAAAGCGAAAAATCCCTGACCATCTGGTATGATACAGCTGGCACCAGAGGTAGTTTAAGATCATTTTGTTGGTTGCAGGGCAAGGGAGAGCTCGCCACAGAGCAGTGCGCACAGTTCCCAGACAATCCCAGGGAAAAACTCCAGGTATGTGTTCCAGCTTCAACTGGGACTGATCTGTGCAGATAATGTTTGACAACCACCCACTGCCTTAAAAAAGGAAAGAAAAAAAGAAAAGAGGAGAATAAAACACACAGAAAGAAAGGAAATATGAACTGCTGAGGTGTAACTTGGAAATAGGTGAGTGTGAAAAGTAGTATGACACTTCTGATGTCACATGTTGGGGTGGAAATCTGGCGTATTGAATCTTATGATGATCCAGTCATGTGCACTGGATCATGCAAGAGCCGTGTCCTGAAACATGCTGCGTCACGGGCTGGGAAGCAACCCTGCAGGAGACACACTCCCTGTGCCCCACGCTGGTGCTGAATCTCTCCAGCACCTGTGTGTGACTGGTGGTGAGGAGCGCCACACAGACTGGAAACCAGGAAAGGTTTCCTGGAAGAAACACCTGGAAAGTGTTGCAGCGAAGTGGGAGTAATGGGACACAGCTGAATAGGTCTCATGGGAAATATCTGCTACCCCCTCTGCTAGGAAAAACAATGTGAGAAGATCTTGAAATCAGTACAAGCCAATCATAATCTTGGGAGACATATGTGAGGCACAAGAAAGATCTGGGAAATTTCTGGAGAAATACCAGAACAGGTAGTCAAACCAACCCCTTGTGAACACAGAAGGAGATGGGAAGGTGGCCAAAGGACAGGTGACCTTCTCAAGATTCTACATGGCCAGGGTTTGTGATCTTTCCTGCTTTACAGCTGACCTCTGGCTATCTGATGCCATTTGGGATGGGCCGGGGAAACGAATGACTGCAGACAGTTGTCCTCAAGTCCAGTTCTGGTGTATCTTCTCTAGCATATTGTCCCTGTGTCTTTTCTTTTGTGTGTGTCCCCAAAACACAAGAACACCTATCATAACACATAGTATCCATTTCTCCTATACGTCTTCCCTGATTCGCTAGATAACCCACACATCCTCATTTCTCAGCACAGCCCCCATGGTATCCAGGAGTCTACCTCCCCAACTCATTCAGCCTTAAATGTTGACGTGTACCCACTGTTCTGCTGGTGCCTCATCATGCGCCAGCATTCGCCTGGGGTTTGCTTCCACAGGCTTTGGGGAAGAGGTGTGAAGACAGGGTAGATGGTGAGAACAGACAAATAACTGTGGCAGAACAGGTCTGAAATGGGGACAAACGTGGCAGGTCTTTTCAGCCTGTTAAGTTGCAGCTATCATTAGTCCACACTCCTCTTCAGAGCATTCTACTGGGAAAACACTGCAAGCCAGGTCCCAGCTGCAATTCTTTGTGCTAACTATTTCTGCAACCCAGTCTAAATACAGATCTCTTTTCCCCTTACGATCATTCATTTCCATACATCAAAATAATCAATAACAAATATTAAGGGGGAAAAAAATTCTAGTCAACTAAAATATGAGGGGGGGGGGCGGAATTAATAAAAAGTAGGAGTTCCAAGGGGTGAGAACATCAAGCCACCTGCTGGGAATGGGGAAAAAGCACCCCTCCAGAAGAAGATTTATAGGGAGATTTCTAAATGTGCTCAGCTGAAGCTGTTTCAGAATGAGAACGGATCCAGTCTCTTAAACTAGGCTTTAAGCCGGATTCCCCCTGTCCTAACACTCTGTTATTTTGGCAATTATAACATTTGTGTTTATCCACACTTCTCAAACTTCATGTAATCTGAAGACTTTGCAGTATCATGTAGTATGGCTGACTCAGATGCTAGAAACAGCTTATGTAGTGAAATTGTGTAGAGGGAGATTTAGCATTTTTGTCGCATTCTTTTCAAAATGTCACATAAACAAATAATTTCTGTATTACTATTGTTTCTACCGGTAGTAGCTGATGCAATATCATTGCGCTCTCCATTTTTTTTTTAATTTTACCAATCTTACATGGAATAGAGAGACCAGAATGGCAGGAGTCACATAATACTAAACGATAATTGAAACCAGCCCTCTGCTTTTCACACAGTAGCAATATAGACTAATCGCTATTTCTAGTTGTAGCAGGCAATTCTGATTAATACACAGTGGGCTCATAATCAATGAATTTTGATTCTGTTTTACTGATGATAAACTAATGTGTATCTCATCATTAAAATCACGGGTGTGCTGGACATTCAGAACATCATAACTTTGCCAATATCTGGAGCGTAGGGCTGGGGCTGCTTTGCCTTATGATCTAATGGGGCCACGTACCATTTCTGCACAGCCCGCTCTGACCCTACGGAGAAACTCACCGTGCCTGGTGCCGTTAGGTAAGCTGGAAGAGTTGAGCTCAGTGGTGCACAGAGGACTCATAAAGTAGGATTTCAGAATGACAGAACTGATGCTTGGTAACTGGGACTGGCCAAAAACTTGCCTTCCTGATGTTTCCTTCATATGGGAAATTGGTAATTTGATGGAAAAACAGTAGTTTCCCTTGAAATCGTTGCTTGTGAAATAAAAATGATAAACTGCTTTTCTTTTGGTAGACAATTGAAAAAAGTTTTGTAAATTCCCTGAGAATTTAAAAATTCTGGAACAAAAGCTTCCACTGTCTAATCAGCTCCCCGTGTGCCTGTTCCTCCTGACTCCTGGAATAACTTCACAGTAGGTCAAGCTTAGGAACAGCTTAGGAAAGGTCATGCTTTGCAGATGCCCTCTTTCATCTGGAAGTAAGATGCAAAGTCTGACAAGTTGTGCTTCCGTATCACTTTTTTGCCGTGTTCACACTTACGCCTCGGTCAAATGCTGCCTGCTTAAGTCATTAGCATTGTAAACTCTTCTTATGGTTGGCATGCACTTCATATGTCATTGGCCTCCAGCTGTTGGTGCTAGTGTAGGAGAAGACAACTTGACCCTAGGTGGAGAGGAGGGGCGTTAGGGGAAACCCTTGGAGTGAGACAGCCTGGGAAGCTGACCAAGGGCATGCATGTGTAAGGAGCATCTGTGAGATGTGGGAGTTGCACACAGAGCCATGTCCTATCACTCAGATTAGTAATTTCCTTATCGTTTCACATTTTTCTGCAATATCAGCTGAGACTGCAGTTGATGCGCTAGTATCAGTTAGCCATTAATGCATTAGCTGCTGTGTGATAGCAACACTTCCTGAGCAAAAACCAGACAGCGTGGTGGGTGAAGATCTAACAGCCAGCCCAACCAGTGCACCTCAGGTTGATAATTCAAGGGAAGAACAAATTTCACTTTAGAAAAATAGTACCGAGGTCAGGACATTTCCCCAAAGGGAAAGGAGTTTGGCTGTATCAGTGGTAGCCAAGAATTTTTAATATGAAGAGATGTTCCCTTGACTCAGCTGGAAGTCATTACAGACTAGGGAAAATGAAAATCTGATGGAGAGAATCTACATGGAAAGTCCAGGAAAACACAGCTCCAAAGGGTGCCTTGACAGACAGGAAACTAATGCATCCCAGGAGGCAGGAGATGATGAGAGAAGGAAGGTAGGAGCAGCAGAAGAGCTGGGAGATGCTAAATGGCTTCGGTCAAGGCATGGTCACAAAGCTATGTTTCTAACAGAGGAAAAGAAGGGCAGGGGAGGGAAAGCAGCTAGGATAGTAGTAAGGCAATACAGGGTCCTTTCTCTCCAAGCTTTCCCTGAGCACTGAGCTGGAGAAGTTATTCTTTGTTGTCATTAGCACTGTTGTGCAATTTTCAGGAGCAAAATGACGGCTGGAGATCTCCCCTGGAGGTCAGGCCAGAGCAGCGCTCTTTGCACAAAGGACGATGCTTTGTACAGAGTTCAGCTGCTTGGTACATACTTTGGGAGGTTTTTAGGAGCACAGCCCAGAGTCTATAGGGAACAGAAGAGGGGAGCATTTCTGCCACTGGTGAGACACTGTGACTGCAGCTATGGGACCTATGGCAGCGGGGAAAGAGGCAGGTCTTGTGTTCTCCCTAATACTAAATCAGACCCAGAGGCGACATGCTACGGATGCTCTAACACCGGCTTCTTTTCCACCTCTTCCAGTTTGGCAGACCCTATGTTTCAGAGCACTTTTATAATTTTGGTAGTAATAGCATAGTCATGAGGTAGTAAACAGGAGGCAGAGAGTGGGTATTACGGGGAAACTTTATGATCATTCCTTTCCAAAGAAAACATTTTCAAAGTGGGAGAACAGAAAGCCAACGCATGCATGCTATGTGCCACTCACATAGCTCGCACCGGAAAGACTCAGCATTTCTTGCATTGCATGTACACACACACACACGCTCAACTATTTATATGTATTTGCATTTATGACTCACACATGCTTAGGCACATGGAATTTCTTTTGGGGATTATTATTATTAGGAAAAAACCCTAACCATCCAGACAGCACGCTATAGATGAAATCTGTTAAAAGTGGAGATGGAGGAAGAACTGAAATGCCCAAACACCAGACTGACTTGGGTGTGAGGCTGCTGCCTGCAATATGCTCTGGACTTTGCTTTCTGTGCAAGAGGCTGTTTCCAGTCTCCAGAGGAGGCTGAAGGAGGACTTCACTAGTCTGAGGCACTGCGGAGTGGGGGACAGGGCAATACATGGTTTTGGTCCCCTCTTACGTTGCTAATTGAGTGAACTGTAGAGTTTGAACCCAACTGAGTGCCACTGCATTTCAGGTTACACAATGCAGCAGAATGAGATGCGATTGAAAAGGCTACAGATAAAATCAAACGCGAGAGAAGGATGAGAATACGTCCTTTCTTCTAGCCATGATTTTGTTGTGTCTGTTATCTAACCCTGTAATTAGGACAGCATTCTGAAAAAGCGAACAAAGTTGGTATTCTTTTCATAACCTGCAAATCTTTGCATTGCTGCATGAAACTTTTGGCTTCAGCTTTTCCCTGTTCATTAACCATGCCAAAATTTTTAATCTAACACCACTGTTAAAGAGTGGCAGGCTTCCAGGGAAATATATCAGCCAGGCTTATTAATTTCATGCCAAGTGCTGGAGGCGTGAATGTAGAGAACGCTGTTTGAGTTTGGATAATAGGAATCAGGCAGCTTAAAGGCAGGGGATAAAGATCAGGAGCCCCGTGTCTCAAGAGGAGGAGCAGGTGCAGGCTGCTAGCAAGGCCTTCAGCCCCAAAGGGGCAGCCAATGCTTAAAACAATCTGCAGTGCTTTTTTTTCCCCCTTCTTCTTTTTTTTTTCTTTCTTTTTTTTTTTTTTTTAATTTGGCATGTGCCTCTCACAGCTTAACAGACCGCTGCTCCACAAAGAGTGGTAAACAGAGAAAGGGAAATTAAAAAGGGAAGTCCCATGATAGACAAAAACAAAGGCATGTGCCTCTCACAGCTTAACAGACCGCTGCTCCACAAAGAGTGGTAAACAGAGAAAGGGAAATTAAAAAGGGAAGTCCCATGATAGACAAAAACAAATTAGGGCAAACAAATTACACAGAGTCAACAAATAAACAAGGGAACATCTGTGAATATATTTCTTGGATTTTCTGATTCCGAAAGCAACCTGAGAAACAGTGGAGGGATGTATAAAATTTAATCAGGGAACCAAGCCTCTCCTCCTCTCCCCTGGCCCCTCCTTCCCTGAGAAGGTTTTGTTGCATCAGGGGATACCTGTGGCATCACTGGGGACC
>NW_010401710.1:23815-24057 GCF_000710305.1 Buceros rhinoceros silvestris
TGGGACGACGCTCCAGCCACATCAGCACATGGGGGGTTTCCCTTCCTCTCCTGCTTCCCCTGGGTGCTAAGACTGGGTCTGTGGGTGGTCAATATAATGTCCTTCAGAGCTCTTTGATGTGTACTGGATATATCCATATATACACAGGCAGGTATATATGTATGTATGTACACATCTCAATGGAAGTATAAATGGGAGTGTATATAGTATATATATATATTTCTATATATATATACACTATA
>NW_010401711.1:0-871 GCF_000710305.1 Buceros rhinoceros silvestris
TTGGTTTCCCATCACAAGTGTTTCCACCAAAGGTGGGGAGGGCAGAGCTGAAGGTACCCCAGTGCCCAGGCCCTCACTGCGGGCTCTCGCCTGCGAGCACCAAGCCCTCATCCGAGCCACGGCGGGGACCAAGGGGCTTCTTGGAGCCCGGCACCACATGGCTGCTGTCCCCAAAGGAAAAGGGCCAGCAAGAGCATTTCGTACAGAGATACAAATGGCCCAGGAGGGCGCAAGCAAGGGCGAGCGCTTCCCTCCAAGAAAAAAGCTTCACCACAGCCTCGCAGCCTCTCCTGGTCCCACTCAGGAAAATAAGAAGGAAATAAGAGAGACATCAATTTCCAGAGCTCAGCGCCAAAATCCGGCCTTCGCCTTTGAAAGCGTAATTTATTCAAGCTGCTTTATTACTGCAGAACCCAGCATAGAGGGGGGATTATGGAGAGGTCACAGCCGGAGCAATAACAATAATAATAAAAAATAGTTTAAGTCAGGAGAGTGTCTTGTGCAAGTTCATCGCGCATCAGGGAGACGCCTTATTTTGAGCCAAGGTGTTCAGGGAAGAGCAACCTGCCCCGCCACCAACTTAACGCAGAAGTGGCATCAAAGGAACCTTTAGGGGAGTGACGGGGATGGGGGCTTCACACCCCCTCTGTTTGTCAACCCAATTAGGCATATGTTGAGGAAAGGGTGTATGTATATTAGATTTTAATTAAGCTGTGTTAATTATAATCTATGAGATGTGCTTACTGCTTATCTGATAATTATGAGAAAGCCAATTTGGCTGCTGGCTTGTGACTAATTAAGTGGAATTAGTAATGATAATTATAGATTTAATTTTTGTTTGCCTTTATTGGCAATGGGGGGAAAGTGGCTT
>NW_010401711.1:959-1312 GCF_000710305.1 Buceros rhinoceros silvestris
AGTGGCAATTGGGGTAAAGTTGCTTGGAGGGCTGGGTGGGGGGGGCGAGGAAGGGGTGGGAAAAGCCATGGGAAAAGGTCACTGGGCCCAGGATTTGGTGCAAAGAGTGAGGACTCGCCTTGGATTTCCCAGCAGAAGTGGATTTTCGGTGGAAAAAACCCCAATTCTGGGTGAAAAAAGAAAGTTTTGTGGAAACCACTTGATGCAAACAACCTTCTGCTAGAAGGTAGAAGTTTTGTGGCGAGATGAGGCTGTTTTCTTGCCAGCTCATTGCACAGGCTGCTGGGGGCCCAAAAAACCCCCTGCAAAACTTGGCAATTCGGGGAGTTTGGCTTTTCCAGCCCACCGCGGGA
>NW_010401711.1:1505-1896 GCF_000710305.1 Buceros rhinoceros silvestris
CCCACCACGACCCCAACTCCAGCTCACAACCTATCAGCAAGAAAAAGGTGATTTCTGAACCCTTCTTTTTTTCCCCAGTGTAACTGATCGGCTATAAAATAAACATCAAATACTGCAAAAACTGCCCAAGCCCTGGGAACGGGACTTGCATATTTTTCGACATGCCCACAGGTTGCTGCAGCTGCCTGGCTGCAAGTCTCCTTGACACACACATCTTCCTTCCCCTTCGAGTACCCACCGCGGTCACAGGCTGCCAAAGTGGCCCAGAACATTAGAGGAGAGCAAAGCTTTTGGAAGAGGAAAAGAATAAAAACACCAGCAAGGCGGGGGGGCGGGGGGGAAATAAATATACTGCAGCTGGCTTTTTTAGAAGGCGAAGATAAACTTCCCA
>NW_010401711.1:2049-14385 GCF_000710305.1 Buceros rhinoceros silvestris
CCACGTGGAGCGATGAGAGCTGAGCTAATGATAATTAAATCTCCTGCTGCAGGGGTGAACAGCAATTTCACGCTAGCCCTGATGCCCGGGATGAGAGCTAGCCTGGGAAAAGCCGTGGGGCCACAGGGTCGGACTGCGGAGCCGTTCCACTCCCTTCCCCGGCAAAACCCTGGTGGGTGCCGGAGCTGGGGATGCTCTGCCCAGCTCCTTCCCGCAAACTGCATTTCGGGCTAAATAATACATGACAACAGGTATAAATTACAAGCAGGAGACAATGCAGGCTGAATGCATTAAGGCAACAGCCCCGCTGCAGCCTGGCTCGTTTGCAAGACCCCGCTGCACAGCGGGGTCCCTGCTGAGGCACCCCCCAGGTGGCAGTGGGGCGAGCTCTGCCAGGCCAGCTTGGCGCAGGGCTCAGCTCCAGGAAAGCACCTGACCTGACTGCAAAGTGCTTTTCGCATCCAAAGTCAGGGTGTTCCTGGGAAGCAGCCTTGGGAAATGACTGTGGGGGCAAAACGCTCCTCTGTGCACACCGGACTGGTCCCATCACCACCTAAAACAGACGCTTCACCCAGCTACTGCGCCGCTCAGCCTGGTCCCCAGCCCCCACCCCCGCACAAAGGAACAGCACAAGGCCAGTAGCCAGATCTCTCATGTCACATCGGACCACCAACCAGCATCAGCCTGAAGTGACCCACATGCTCCCTCGGATGGACAAAATTTGACTTCACTCCTAACAACATCACGCGCACCCCTACAAACTCCCTGCAGGGTTTCCACCAGGAGCTGCGATCCAGCAGCACGTCAGGATCCATCAAACAGAGCATCACCTTCAAGTGCATTTGCTGAATCATTCATTCAGGCTCCTGCACTTAATTTCTCCACGACACATTTAATACCTTCGTTTCCTGTCCTAAAGAGCTGTGGAATTCACCGAGAGGAGGGCGCAGACAGCTTCGGCTCTGACTTCATGCTCAGCTCTGCGAGGAAATCGTTCGTTTGGATTTCCCTGATGAGTGTCAAGGTAAGAGAGGTCAGTGTCTGCCCCTAGAGAGATAAATAATAGTTTAGAGATGACCCAGCTTCAAGCTGGGACCTCTTGTTGAACACTTCTACCTGTGGCTGGCAAAGGATGAGTTGCCGGGTGCTTATCTACCCCTCTGAAAAGAGGAGAAATAGGGGTTTAAGAGAACAATGCTTTGTAATACCAGCACGCTGTTGGATAAGAAAAAGACAAGGCAGAAGCCAGGAGCTGGTAAAAGCTACAGCTTGTAATTCCATTGCACCTTCTCTACTCAATAAATGGGTTTCAGTCAGAGCATCTCTACCATCCAACCCAAAAAGGACCTGAAGGGTAAGTTGATTGCATTGATTGTGCGAGCATTTTCCTGGCAGGCGAAGTGGCCCAGTCCCTCGCTGCTCCCGTCCAAAGCATTCCACTTACTTATTACGGGAATATCGCCAGCAACTCCGGGGCCAGCTAGCGGGACACTATGGGGAATTCATTGCTCTCCGAGAGCTACGAACATTAAGAGAGAAGGAGAGCAGGGGGGTACAGCAGCGGCTCAGCCCCTGGCAGCCCATCACTCCTGATATGGGTTTTGACAGCCCCGTGGGATCATTCTCACACAGCTGTCGTTAACCCTTAGGAGTGCCGAGACAAACTCCTGCCTGCTCTCCAGTTGATGCTCAGCCCCGCCACCCCTCACATGCACATCCTTCTCTTCCTCCCTGGGCAAGAAACTCCCCCTCTATCCTACCTAGATCCCTGCACCCCGCTGTGCCAACGCTCAGATGCCCAGCTCCTGAGCCAAACCATCGCCCTTGCTGCTCCTAGGGTCCCTGCTGCTCCAGGGTCTCCTGGTACTCATTGCCATCCCCAAAATCCTGCCTCTCCTCCCCGGGGGGTTGGGGAAGAGCATAAATCACTGTGGGAAGCACTTGCCAGGCTTGGTACACAACACAAACTTGCCTTGGTAAGATCAGCACTGCTATAGGGATGCGCTGCCATGGGGCCAGCTGCAGAAACAACGGGTCTGAGCCCAAATTTGGCATCAAACCCCCAAAATGGAGGAAAAAAGCTGGAGTGCAAGGTCTGTGTCCAGCTGCCATGACCTCCACCTTCAGCCGCCTGGTCATGTCCCCCCCAGGGATGGCACATGTGGCTGGGAGGTGGGTCAGGGACAGGCAGGAGACCAGGCAGGTTGGCAGCCTCACCCAGGGAGTAGGGGTTGGGGTACCTGGCTTTGCTAATTAACCCCCAAGGAAATCACCTACCAACACAGCAGCACACTCCTTTACGCAAGCCGCCTCCGCCTCTCCCCGCAAGAGGCTGAGCCATGTGTGCTTGCCTTAGTGTCTTCGAAGGAGAAGGCTATCAGCTCAAAACAGCCGAGACCTTTAGCTCAAATCCATTAATCCTCTTTATTAAACCCAGGTCACCTCTGAGTCCTGGCAAATTAACCAGCATCTCCCCACTGCAAGTACATCAAGAGGAAACGCGCTGTACAGCGCCTGTAATTTTCATGGACCAGGGCTCTGGGGTCAGAGGGCTTCCCGGGCTCCATTCCCTGCCTTTGTCAATTTAAAAGGGAACATCGGCTTGCTCTTGTATAAATTACAAGAGGCAGAGCAGGGGCCCGGGCCGGTCACAGGGCGATCTGCTGCTTGCAACCGTGCCAGTGGCTCCTCTCCTGCCCAAGAATGTCAGCGGGGGATGGTGAGACCACAAGCACCGAGTCCCCCAGGGGGAAGAAACGGGGTTGGTTCATCCTGCGAGCACACCCTCCAAACAGCTGGGCAGCGGGGGTACCGCTCCTGGCAGCCTCCACGGCTGCCTTGGCCATGTGCCTTCTCACTGCTTCTAATAAACGGCACATACCCGGTGCCAGCCCAGCTGGGGAGTGAGAGGAAGAGAGGCTGGGAGGGCTTCGCTCCAGCTCAGAAGTGGGTGGAAAATTGCTCCCTCGTTGCCTGAAATTTCACCATTTGAAATGTCTCCCCCGTTCTGCGCTGTGCTGCTGGAGCCACTCCACTCTGAACACTCACCAAGCCAGCACCGAAGCGAGAGTGGCTCTGTTTCTGAAAAGCCAAGGACATTTAGCTGGGCTGGGGAAGACCTGGGGCCAAATCCCTTATAAACACGAATTATACACCCGGTCGAAAAGCTCCAAAAGAGAAAGCCAGCCCAGCCTGCGGAAGAAGGACCCAGTGTGGGGTGAGGGCAGAGCAGGGACCAGTGGCCACAGCACCCTCTCCTTGGGATAGGTTCTTCCTGCTCCTAGAAACCGCATCCTCAAGACAAGCAAGCAATTTCCAAGCGGCTCTGGAAGAGCTGTAAGCATCACATCTCTTCCCCTAAGACAAGTCCACACCACGGCACTTCCCAGCACTCCCCAGCCACAGCTCTACCACAGGGCTCTAAATCTACAGGCTTTGGGAGAAGTTGCTCCAAGTTTACCCCAGCTTAAGCCAGCAGTGACTGAGCTGGGGAACAGTGACCCAGCCAGGATGCTCACCAGGATGCTCACCCTTAACTCAGTCCAACAGCACTGGGGTTTTTCCACCTGGGTTTGAGTTACAGGTAGGATTAACACAGCATCTTAAATCTCCTCACACCAGCTTGTATCGCAGCTTTAGTTTTCTATTAAAAACCTCATTTCTTGCTGTATTTAATCACCACAAGGTCATTTCAGTGACAGCTGTCAGCATCCCAGCCAAGGAACCAGAGGAGCAGAGCCCCATCCTGCTGACCAGATAAAAGGGCGAGATGCTGAGTTTCGTTTCCTTCGCTCAGAGGTGCCCGCCTCAGTGTGCAGATTAAGGTGTAGGTGGGCCAGAGTCAGCCCCTCGCCGGCTGAGACGGGAGGCTGCCACTTGCTCTGCTCATCAGGAGCCCCGAGGAGAGAAATTGCAGAGTTGTCCCGGCGGCCCTCTGCCCACCTCGAACCAATTTCTGCTCCTTTTAATTCAATTCAGCTCCTCCTGACCTTGGCTGGCTGGAGTTGCAGAGTTTCTCTCAACAGATAGCACCAATTACAGAGGTGTGAAAATGGAAGGCTTTCGATTCGGAGAACAAACCCAAGAAAGTGGGACTTCATTGACCCGAGAAACAGGGGGTGGGAAAGGGGGAGCAGATGGGGGCACGGGCTCAGAAATATTGCCTGCGCTCACTCTAGAAACCAAAAGATTTGGCTGTTCCCTCCCCAGCGGCAGGCGAAGGCTCCGCCTGGGAAGCGGGGCTGTCTGAGGGAGGATAGTGAACGCCATCAGAGGTGCCGAGCTGATGGCACCCAGGGATGCAAAACCCCCTCGCTGCATCCCTGGCAGCACGCCTCGCTCGTTAGCGGCTGCAAGCCGGCGCTTTCACCTGCATTCCCCCACGGGCTGATTTCAAACCCCCGAAATCAGATCCGACAGATCTGACACAAGCTGAGCTTGCTTCCCCACAGTGAGTCCGGGCTGGATTGAACCTGCAGCATCTGGCAGCCTGATCCGTACTGTCAAGCACGGCAGCACCTCCATCCACAGCAGCTCTTCAGAGTAACACCGCTTTCTGCCTGCCCATGGAGCTATTGCCAGCCAAGGTCTGCCGGGCCGAGCCTCTGGAAACGCGAGCGGCAGCGTGAGCCCGGTTAGATCTGGGCAGGAGGGCTCTGGCGGGATCGCTTAGCTGACTGCCTCGGCAGAGAGATCAACGTGCGGCCAGCCTTTATCAAACCTGCCTTCCTGCCGCACAGTACGACCTGCGAAGATCAGAGAGTCTCCAGATAAAAGCAGGGGATGTTCAGTTCGCGGGAAGGAGGCACAGATGAGCACCTCCCCAGGCTGAGCTCACTGAAGCTCTTTGTACAACATGCCCCGATGCTAAAAGCAAAAAAAATTAAAACTAAAGCAAGAAGTCCTAGATGCCTGGGTTAGAAAAGAGGGTTCCACTCACGCAAAGCAGCGCCACTGAATACGGTCTCCCATCACCTCTGGACACCTCCAGGTATTTCACAGGCTGGACGGATGTAGAAAAGCCTCCCTCTGAACCTGAAAAGTCCCCTCTGCAGTCCTGCCTCCACCCAGCTGGGCAGACACCTCCATCAGCACAGTACTCCTGCACCAAGCAAGGCCAGGGTCTCCCTTCAAACCAGCTGCAACCCTTCCCCAGTGAGGACAACCTCACACTGCTCTGCCTTCCAGGGCGACGCACAAAGAGCAAACAGGTCCTCCCCACCTGAACTCTGAGCAACCTCCCGGCTGGCTGGCACACCCGAGCAGGCTCAGCATCCCCCGTCAGAGGCATCCTCCCAAGCCTTGGAGAGGGTGGCCACCAAAATGAAGCAGCAGCTCATTTGGGCCTCTCTCTCAAGAGTGGCCACGACTTGGCAGGACTCTCCGCAGCTTGAAGGCGCATGGTTTTAAAGCCACTGCGCAGCACTCCTGTATCTCCAGCCAAGCTGCGACCGCAGCTCCCCCCAATGCCTGCCCATAAATCCTCCAACCTGGTAAACAGTCGAATTACAGCTCCCCGCCATTGCTTAGCTGCTTTTGACACTAATTGCTCTGTGGAGTGTGTGCAACTGGCAACACCTTATTAAAAGTGAAATATATTATACTGTCCACTTACTGCTACTTTATAAAGATAAAGTATCCCGAGGATATGGAAAGGCTGGCAAAGGCATCGGCTCTCGGCCTCGGAGCAGCCGGCGGATACTGCAGCACACGAAGCAGACGCCAGGCAGGCATCGCCGGGACAAACGCACGCTCTCCGTTCAACGGCACAGAGCGCTTCCATTCGGAGCCCAAGGGCTGAGTGAAGAGCGTGCTTGAGAATTTCTTCTCTGTTCACCTCCTGGTTTCAACTCATGCGATCATTGCTCTCAGACCTTGGGGGAAGCCAGGCAGAGACAAGAGTGGAAGGGCAGGGGGTTCAAGTACACGATGCCCTCCCACCGACTTCGGGAGAGCAGAGGGTGCCCCTTGACTCACAAAGCCAGATCAAGTCTCTTGCTAATCCTGAATTCGCACTTGCCTACCTCCAGACATCACTGCCTGATGCTTGCTACAGTCTCTCCTGCTGGTGACACTAACCAGGGCATCAGTTACTCTGGCAGTCACATTAAGCGCAGCCCAAGTGCCCCGTGGTGCTCCAGCTCCGTGGCAGCCCAGCACAGGGATCTCAGGACGCAGTGTGCTGATCTCTCAGTCTCTCTCCTGTGTGTCTCAAAAGAGAAAGCTGAAACTCGCTGTTTCACATAGAAAACCATGCAGAAACCTCCACTGCAGATTCAGAGCTACAGCGAGGACACATCTTTTAATGCATGTCTCTGCGCGTGCCTTGGGCAAGTCATTTTGCCTCTTCATTCCTCAGCTTCCCTGTCTGCAAGAAAAGGAAACCAAAATTTCCCTTCTCCATGAAGCGTTTTAAGATCTACTGGTAACAACCACTAGGCAAGAATGAGACCTGAGAGCACCAAGCTTCAGTAATAAATGTTTTGATCCGGCCCTCAGAACTCATCTCACCAGGTAGTTTTGGGAGAAATTCTGGTTTTATTTTGAAGTGATAGGCTATTTCGGGTTGGGAACATGACAGGCAGCAGATGACAGGAGGAAGGTGGACATGGGGGATGCCATCAAAGGCACTTCTGCAGCCTGCAGCACTCACAAAGAGATGGTGTGCAGGGAGGGCACAGAAAACCACCCACATGGGGGAAAAAAACAGCTCGTGGGGACTCATTTTCAGTAAAACAGAGATATTCCTCATGTACATCCCAAAGTCATTACATCTACATCCTTCCCGCACTGCAGAGAGTAAAGCTGCTATATTATCGATCCCTCAGTGGTCGTTTCCCATACGGCAGAGACAACAGACCCACCTCTCACCAGCTCCGAGGCCCATGGGGCGCAGAACCCCAGCCTGCACCGTGCTTTGATTCCCGAAGGGAACGGCACGTCCTAAGTGACAGAGATATATATTTGAAACATCCCAGCTCTTTGGTTCGACAAGTTCAAATCCGAGCAGGATCAATACCTTCTCACTCCTGAGGTATCAGCAGGTAATTGGGTATCATGCAGTGCTGAGCAACCTAGTTTGCTCAGAAGCTGCCAACTTTAATCTTCATCCATTCCTGGTACATAGAATGGAGAGGGAGGAACAGATCAAAGGAGAACAGATCAAATTCGGCCGCATTTGGATCCAGATTGCAGAAAAAAAGGACTCATTCTTAAGCAAAACGGCTTAGGCTTCTAAGGTTCGACATCCTGAGAGGACTCAAGTGCACGACGACTCAAGTACAGAGAAGCTACCACGTCTCCCGTCCAGCCACCTGCAACCCCAGCGCTGTCTCTCTTGGGTTTCAGGCTGCTCCTGACACCCCAGCTTTGCACTGGAGCCCTCTCCCATTTCACACTGCAGCATTTGACCACCTCGACCTCCACAAATGATTGTGTCCTCTTTTGGCTCATGGACCTCCTACCCCAGCCCCCTCCCCACTGTCCCATTTCCAACCCCACGGCATTTCAGCAAAGGGGTTCAAGAGTGCCCGTGGTGCTTTGTCCCATGGCACCAGCCCTGCCATCAGCGCAGCGAGGGCGAGGAGATGCTGGCCCACAATTTGCAAGCTGGAAAGTCTCACCTGGCTCTCGGAAGTTGCCACCCCAGTCTTGGAAAGGAGAGGTGGCAGGGTAGGTGGATGGGCAGGGAGACACAGGTAAGCCCCAGGGGCAGCAGAACAAGCTATCTGACACATTTCCCCGCCGATCAAAGCTAACTTTGCTTAGACGTTTTGACATCTGATTAATTACGTCGCGCTGGCTCGCCTCAAAAGGTTGCATTTCCGGCAACCCTCGCCTTTCATCCCCGCAGCGTTTGGCGGCTGAGCAGGCTCCCCTGGTGCCAGCAGAGGAGGGGACGGCGACAGGGTGGCTTTGCCAAATGTCCTGGCCCTTCCCTGGGAGGCAGGAGATAAGGAGGGCGAAGGACAGCCGGGGACAGAGCCCCTTTGTCTGCGGTGCCTTTTGCGGTGGGTAGATAGGAGGCGGCTGCTTCGCGCTGACATTTCGGTGACCAAATTAAAATGCGCCACCATGGAGACTAAATGTCATTAGCCTCATTAGAAGTGATCGCATTAAAATAAACAACAACAAAAAAAAATTAAAGTGGAAATTAGCCAACGCCATTAAATAAAATGAATAAACGTGCAGACCCGGCAGGGACCACACAGCTGATGCCAACAGTGATCATCTGGACTGTTGAGATGGGAAGGGGCACGGCAGGAGCAGCCAAGGTCTCCATGGGCTCTGTTGCCACCCAGGAATGTGCCAAGTCAGGTCCAGCCACGATGTGGCGCTGGAGGGAGATGCCCGTTTGGGCTATGTCTACGGGGTCCTGTGGGATTCACTCCCAGAGAGTTGCAGGCTGGCTTTGAGGACCTCAACGCTGTGTCCCCTGGGGCTGGACCTCTGCCAGCAGCTGCACCACGAAGAACCCTCCATGCTGCTCTAACAGGGATGGGATTTTTTTTAACAGCATCCAGGTCTCTCTCAGCTATTTCCCATTCGATTACTGGCCAACACCAACCACATTCCTCTTATGTGCTGTGACAGGACCGCCACACAAGGTGGAAGGCCTGCTGCAAGGAGCGCTGGTTTGTCCTTGCACAGAGAGGAATTTTTCCCCTAACCCCTCTTGCTATGCAAACGCAATTTCCTTTGGGGCGGGAGAAGTCATCAGAAGGCCCTTGCAAGATCCTGCTTATGACAGAGCAGATTTGAAAGCCCAGAGATCTCCTTCCCCCTCCTTCCCTTCTGTCAAAAATTATAATCATCATTTTCCAGCTTGCTGAACAATCAAAGTGTGGCCTATATTCACTGGAGCTCCTTCCACACGCCTCATGCATAGCAACAAGTCCAGGAAACAAAAGCCAGAAGTAAACAGTTGGGCGAGAGGAGGCGATGGGCTGGCAGGCAGACAGCAGAAGAACGCTGCTTGGAGAGCACCACGTCGTGGGATGCTGGCAGCCTGGCTCCCCTCAGGCTCACCAGCCTGGAGCTCCTCGGAGGGACCGAAGCCCCCTGTGAAGACTTCTTATTGCATGCTCCGCAAGGAGCATCTGAAGACGCACACCTGGGCAATTTGGTTAGCGGAAACAGCAATGGTCCTGCTGCACCAGAAGGAAGCCAAAGCCCTCCCACTGCAGGTTCAGCTGGTCCTCATGTGGCCGAGGAGTCGTAGGACCTCACCATGGACTGAGCCACAAAGCATGAAGCCACATCAGGCACAGGTAACCCCAGCTGCCCCCCAGGAAGCTTGTACCCTCTGTATAAAACCCCACCAGTGCACCAGCTCTGGTCAACACAACAGACATCCCCGTGATTTTCAGGCTGTCCAGACAGCCTGAGCTGATGAAGTCCGGTCCCACCATCCCATCCCGAAGCACAGAGCTCGCAGGGAGGGTTGCTGGGCCACCCCTTCCCTGTGGTTTGCAGCCCGCTTCGCTCTCCAGTGCTGTCAATCCAGCACTTTTCACTAGCGCTGAATTCACAGAAAAGTAAACCTAAAAATAACTCCTCTTTTTCCCCCTTCCTTGCCTCATCTCACACGTGTTCTGGCGCACATGACTTTGCCGCACAGGCAACAGGTCCAACTTCCCCCAAATGGCTCCTCTCAACTCGGGTGCACCAAGGTTCTCTGCAGCTAACTAAGCACTGGTGCACGAGGCTGATGTGTCCACCTGGGAAACTCAGCCCACGAAGACATCGTCAGGCCATCAGATCCCCAAGAAGCACCAAGTCCCCTTTCCAGAAATCCCCGGAAACCTCAGAATCTCCTCACTGCGACTGTGCAACCACCCCCTGCTTCAGATGATCCTGAAGAGACGCCTCCTCTGCAAAACTCTTCTCTGGCCCTGTCAGGAGACGTTCACCACATCCACACAACTCAAACCAATGCCCCAAAACACTGCCCTCCATCAGCCCATGCTCTCTGAGCCAAAGCCAGGACTAGAGGGAGAACCCACCAGCTCCAAGGTCCTGCTCAGCTGGACCCCACAATACCTGGGCTCACAATCACATCAGTTCACAAGGGCAACGCATCCCCTGCCATTCCAGCCTCTCTAGACCTAGCAAGCCACCTTGCTTGGTCACCTTCAGAGGGTGGTAATACAGTCCCAGAGCCTCTGAGAAGCAGGCAGGAAAGTGTTTCCTCCCTCTAAGCATAAAATGAAGAGGAGTTCCCTGGAAAAACCCACCCATCGAGCAGCAAGTGTCAAAGCCACCTCTGTATCTGCTGTTGCCGCACTGGTAATTGTGAGTACCACGCCTTCGTTAGGGAGGGATGACGGGGAGGCAAGGAGGTTTGCAGCAGAGCTGTTATTTTAAACTTCAAACAAAAAGGAGAAGTGTGACAGCTGAGATGACTCCCCATCCTGCACATGCCAGCAGCCAAGAGCATCTCAGGGGATGCTCAGGACAGAAGGTAAGAAGGGTTGGGGGCCAGTGTTCGGCTTTGCCTAACTGGGGACGGGGGCAAGGCTAAGCCTGCAAAGCCCCTGCTGACCACAGGGTCATGAAAAATGTTACAGAAACCAAGCAGAGTGCAAACTTCAAATTGCATATTCAAGTGTAAAATACAAACACAGCTGTTTATGCAGCTCGAAATTCGCCATAACCAAATATTCAAGCCTTTGGGGGAGATTTTCAAAGGCACCGGTTGAGACACCCAGCTCCCATTGGTGCCTTTGAAACCCTTCTCCTTCCTCAGTTTTTCACAGGGACTCGCAGCAGCAAAAGATCCTCCACCCGGCGTCTGCGACTACAGAATGCACAAAGGAGCCGCTGTCAGAGAGAAGCTGCTGGAAAACGCAAAGCAAGGTTCGCCACTTCGGGGCATCCTGGGAGGCAGCTGCTGGAGCTGCCAGCCCCAAAACCCACAACCTCCAGAGCAAATTGGTCTGAGAACTTGTGCCACAGAGATTTGCACAGAGCAAAAGCTGCGTGCACCCGTTCTCCCATCATGCTCCCTCCCCATGTCATTTGGAAATGAGGACAAGAGCTGCTCCAGCCCAACAGAAACAAAACATCCTCTAAAAGGCCAATTTCTCCCTGTCCCAGGAGCCAGGGGATGGAGGAACAGACCTCTGACAGGGAGCTCCATCCCAAGCCTTGAGCAGAGGAAGGGCAGGCAGTGGTTTTGGGCTGACGCCCACTGGTGCAGGCTGCCCGTCCAGCTGGGACCTCTTCCCAGCATCTCTGACTGATGGGGGATTGATGGCTGCAGTGTCTTATCCGCTGCTATCCCCAGCCTTTGGGAGAGCACAGAAATCCCTTTAAGTCCCTCTTGCTCATATTGAAATGACACTAAAGCGGAACTAATGTGCTCCAAGTACTTATTCTCGGGCTTAGTCGCAGGGATCAGCAGCCTTCCACCAGTTTGGCACCCCCTCTGGAGAAACGCATGCTCCTGCAGCAGGGGTCCGTGCTAGGAAGGGATGAAAAGGTGGTTTTAACTCCTGTGCCTTACCTTTAGACTGGATTTACAACCAGCACCAAAGCCATGCTGTCCAAGCGAGGATGAGGAGGGGAGGCAAGGGGTTGCACAGCCAGAGTCTCCAGGGGATGCAGGACGCAGGTCCTGGGTGCAAGGGGTGATGGCAAAGAACTACGGGACTCTCTAAGCTCTGCAAGTCTTATCTTGAGCCCAAATCCCAAGAGCAGTGAAAAATGGGATCATCCCTCTCACCCTGCACTGCCAGATTTCAGACATCTGAAAGGAGCGGCCGCCACGACGAGCTGTTTCACCAAGCAGCAAAGGCAGCAATATCAGTGCCTGAGGAAGCTGATGTGCATTGATTTTTTGCCACCTGTAGAGCCATGATGTCACCCTGTAACTGCACATTAGTCAAATATACTCCCTCTGCCCCAAATTTATCCTCTAGTACATCACAGCCCACTCCAGTACATCTCAAAACAACAGCCCCGAAGTTCAGGGCATTTGCCAATAGCTTGATAATTAAATTACCCACTCCACCTCCCCACCCTGCAGCATTAAAAACCTGCAGCATCCTTCCCATCAGAAGAGCCTACCTCAGAATGCGACTGCTGTCCAGGAACCCGCCTCCCCCAAGGCACCGGACGACAAGAGCATTAAGCCTTCACAATTATTTTGGATGGAAACTTGCCTTGCAAAGAAATAAAAAGCTGCAGAGTAAGACGCTATGTATGACCAGAGGGGTCAGGGTTTCATTATTGCATTAACCTTTCGTGTCTTTAGATTCCACAAGAGCAAATTGGTAACGAGACGACATGAGCCCCAATGGGAAAAACGCATCTTTCCTAACAAGAGTAATGGGG
>NW_010401711.1:14489-14740 GCF_000710305.1 Buceros rhinoceros silvestris
CCAGTATAAGAAAGAGGGGGGGGGGGGGGGGGGGGGGGAAGAACAAAGGTAAGAGCAAGAGAAAGAGGAAAAAAACTGGCAAATAAGCTATTACAGCTAATAATAACTTTGCAATGCTATTTTCTGCAGGAGCCTTCAAGTTGTGATGTTTCCTTTCCCTCTAATTACACCTTCAAAAAGCTGGTTCCCTTCTCACTTTAAGCACCCCGTGCGGAACTCCCGCAGGATTCAGCTAAAAACGGCGAGGGAAA
>NW_010401711.1:14906-16583 GCF_000710305.1 Buceros rhinoceros silvestris
CACCTCCCAGGGGAGCATCACCTGCATAAAACACGTGGGATTATGCTTGCAAATAACAAACAGCCCAAGAAAACCACTCTGGGAAGGTGCAGGCTCCGAGGGTCGGCAGGGACCATTCGGTGTCCCTCCACACCAGCTGCCACTCAGGGAGACTTTGCCAACACGTCGAGTGTTACAGCCCCCAGCAGCGAAACCACAGCTGAAAGTGGCCAGGTTGGGCAGGGAGGGGAAACTTCCAACCTCTGCAAGCCGTGTGAAAATTAAGAGAGAAGAGGTTCAAATCCTGAGGCAGAAAGGCAAAGCACCAAGCAGCCAGCCCAGAGCACTGGAATATTTCCCTTCCTCCAACGCAGGCAGCGGGTTTGGGCTAGATGGATTAACGGCTGGGCCCCGCCGGGCAAAGTCCTCGGCTGGTTTGGCTCAGGGGACATTCAAAGCCAAAGCAGATATTGCTGCTTAATAGAAGTAAGAAGGGAAAGCTACAACCGCATAAGCGTGGATCAGGAAACCTCTCCCAAGTTACTGGGGGCTTAAACACACAGGCCTGTTACCTCCCTGGCACACACGGATGTCAGAGCTAGCCCAGGCCCTGGGCCAACCAGCCACGTCCCAAGGAAATGGCAGCACCCCAAATGCTCCGTGCCCAGTCTCTGCCAGCTCCTGCACCTTAAGGACACCTTGATGACAGCCCACCAAGTGCCACGCATCCTCCCACTTGACCTGCACGGCTGCCTTGCATCCTTTTCTTTGCAATTCTGACCCAGAGGAACCTCGTCTAGTCTCTGCTCGGCACAGGAGGAGTGAGGCAAGCTGTCCCCATGCCAGACACACCCGCCTTAACTTGCCCAAGACAGTATTTTCAGCAAAAACCCCTCTGCACTCGGCAAAGCCAGGCAGCTCGCGCAGCCGCGTCGGCATGCTCACGTGCTGAACTAGAGGTGCACCATTTTGGTCGAAGGCATTGCTGAGGAGCTGGAGGCATTACTATCTGAGGTCCTCCACCGGCCAACGCACGCCCCAGGGGACACCCAGATGGGCGCTAACACCCATCACATCCCCCTGCATCCCCACGGAACATCAGTGGTACCCAGCCCCCTTCCAGGGGCTCTGGTACCTGCTGACTGCTCGGGCTGCAGCGTGGCATCGCTCTGCCACGGGACCCTGGGAGATGGACGGTGCCACAGCTCGAGCCTCCACAGCAAGTTTTAGCCCAAGTACCCTCGTGTTCGTCACTGCTGTGGAAAGGGCTGTTCTCCAGCTGTGACACAGCTAACCTCTCGCCCACCAGCCTCATCCTCTTCCCACGCATGCCAGCAACGCACTGTAACTAAACCATGGAAAGCTGCTGAAATTAGAGCCGTGCCTCCTCCCTGCCCTCCCGAGTCCAACATAATTCTCACTGACAGTCATGAAAAACACACGTCGGGTTACGATCAGATCTGAGTCTCGTCCCAGTCCCCATCTGCTTGCACAGGGACCGTGACCTTTTCAGCTGTTATGAGCGCACATCATCATGAGAAAAATGCCGGCGACTTTCCCCCCTGCCCCAGCGTGCAGCCCTGCTGCCAGCCCCCATCGCTCTCTCCCCACGGATGCAGCGCCGGGCTGCGCTCACTGCCCTGCCCCACCAAGCATCAGCACAGAGCCAGCGCTGGATCCACACCCAGCATCTCCCCC
>NW_010401711.1:16687-17096 GCF_000710305.1 Buceros rhinoceros silvestris
ATCTCCCCCTCCCCTGGCAAGCCATGGGGACAAGGCCAACCCACATTTTGGGAGTCACCTGCTTGGCTCATGGAGGTTGTGGCACCCTCACCGCAGGCCGACGCGGTCCCCCACCCTGGCTGCCCAGATGGGGGGTTCGTTTTCACTTTGCAAAAGGGAGCAGGGGCAGGCACCCGAGTTTGCCTGGCAGGAATCAGGGACGCAAGATGAGGGGGAGCACAGGGTATAGCGTGACAGCTCAGGAGAGAGGTAGGACACAGGAGATAGATGCCCAACTTTGAAGGGGAAAAAGCTCCCTGACCCCAACGTTTACAGCCAGAGGTTGCCCGAGGGGACAGATTCTGCCCAGCCCAGGGGCTGCCATGCAATCCCAGCCAGCCCCGGCCATAAGAGCCCGCATCACCCCGCC
>NW_010401711.1:17403-17797 GCF_000710305.1 Buceros rhinoceros silvestris
AAGGGCAGGGCAGGGGTGGCCGTGAAGACGATCCAGCAGGCAGGATGGTACATCTTGGAGCTGCGGTAGACTAGCAGCTGATTTGCTTGCTGCTTGCTGCTGCCGCCGCTGCTTTCGTCTGTGCTGAATTCTGAGCAGGTTTAAATCCAATGTTTGCAGAGGGAGGGAGACTGAGTTAGCGAGCTAGAGAGAGAGAGAGACGGGAGCAGGCAGTCAGTGTCTCTGATTTTGCCTTGCACACACACGCACGCACACACGCACACAACTAGCAGAAGGAGCACCAGGCTGGGTGCGTGCACCGGGGAAAGCAGACCTCCTACCAGGCACCCATTGGTTCGAGATGCTGACTGACACACGCACACTTGCTCTTCTGCGGGTCTCACTCTGCAACCCG
>NW_010401711.1:18065-18777 GCF_000710305.1 Buceros rhinoceros silvestris
TCGTGCACCCGCTGCCGGCAAAGGGGCTCGGAAATATTCTACCCCCAGTCTGGAGCCGGCTGGTGAAGCTGCTGCAGCCTTCAGCCCCTTGGCTCACCCCTGCCCCTCTGTGGGCTCTACTGCCCTCCCCAGGAAGCCACCAGCAGCTCTGCCTGCTGGCAAGAGACGCAAACGGGCGAGCAATCCAGGCTGTTCTGCATGAGTGGGTGTTCTTCACACAAAATCTCTGAAACCAAGAAGCAATCTTCCCTGTGCATCCCAACCAGAGCTGTATTTTTTCACCTCAGTGGTCTCAGAGAGTCCCAAAAGGACACTGAGTCCAGAGTAGCTGCTCCTGCAGACCCCCTACTCAAAACCATCCCATCCTACCGAGGCCATGGAGTGTTTCCTCAGGGTCTCTAATGCAATCCTCCACTTTCTGGGTCCCCCCACACCCGCTTTCCCCCAGACCCCTCCTTGGCACATTCCCACGCCCCCACCAAGCCCTGAGCATCCCCAGCACAGGGCATCAGAGCTGGCTCCCCGCCTCTCTGCCGGCTGCCCCATCATGCCCTCCCTCCCACCGCCACCCCCAAACCAAGCATTTGCCAATTAGGGCTTAAGTTTGCTGCGCTGCCAAAAAAAAAAAAAAAAAAAAAAAAAGATTTGACCCACTGAACAAAGACCTTAAACCTTTGCCCAAAGATTTCCCTTTTTTTTTTTTTTTTTAAAA
>NW_010401711.1:18800-21185 GCF_000710305.1 Buceros rhinoceros silvestris
AAAAAAAAAAAAAAGGTTGCAAAGATAAGTTTCCAAAAGAAATAGCACTTTTTTTGACATTTTCTAAACAAAAAAAGTGTTTCTTATTTCGCATTCATTGCAGCTTTGTTAAAAATAAGTTGTAAGCATTTTTGAATGCTTAAAGCCAAATGAAAATGTTCAGGTTTGCTCGAAACAATCTCTTTCCCCGCTAACCCAGGGCTAGAGGTCTCTTTTTGTGTTCCAGGCCAGCCCAAGTGTACTTTTAGGCCAATCTTTTGGACTTCCAGCCATCAGTCCACCATGGCTCTTCAACACCAGTGGTCACAAACTCCTCCACCCCATCTTCCACCCCAGGGTTTCACCCTGCTCCTCACCTCAGCCTCTCTGCTCATTGACCTGGGCATCATCTCACCATCCCTGGTTCCCCAGGTCATATCAGTTCCCTGGACTCTTCTCCCTCGAGAGCCCTTTCTGCATTAAACTCATCATCTCAGGTGGTTTCTGGAAACGAGACGCTCCACACTGGGTGTGTAGGATTCTGGAAGAACAATGCCTGCAAGCATCAATTCCCCCAAGCTGTGACAGAGCTGGGGCTGGAGCCCTCCAGCTCCTCTCTGCCACCAAGCACCTCACATCAAAACCCAGCCACAGAACCCCAGTAATTTCCTCCCCTGCTTTCTTTCTTCCCCAGGTTCTTCTCACCCACTTGTTGCAGCTCAACGCAGACTAACCACAAAGACATCCCCTCCATGCAGGCACCTCTTATCTCGCACTATTTTTGTACAGAGCAGCATCAGGAGGAACAGGGTGCAAAGCTGCACCCATCGGGCTCTCGAGGGGTACCCTCACCCGGTGAGGGATGGGAACTGAGCACGCATCGCCGGGACAAACTGTCTCTGGCTGTTAGCCATTAATCTCTACTCATCTGCCTCTCTGCATGATCAAACCACAAGTTTTTAAATGCTTTTAACTCAACCATATTCCCACATTATCTGCTGAAGGCTTCCCACCTCCCGCAGCTTTAGCAACATGCCGAAGAAAATGTGCCCAGAGACTTTTTTCTTTTAATAGGAGTAAAGTTACGCCGTTTGCAATAACCTTGACCTCTGAAAGAGCTAAGTCATTGCGCTGAGTAAAAAATGAGCCTGGTGTCTCACTCAGCTTGAGATGAGGATGGTGATATTTCTGTCCCGAGTTTCCCTTTAACTGACACCCAAAGCAGCTGACAGCGAGCAAATTTATCCTCTGCCTCACAAGCGCCTTGGGAAAGCGGCTTGAAGGAGGCATCTGGGATTTCCCAGGGCTGCCAGGAATGTGCCTGCATCCTATGTGGACAGCCCAGACCAGGGACATCTGTCCCCTGAGGGGACTGCGCTGCTTGGGGATGCAGCTCCTGAATCCTTCAGCTGCAAAATCCTCAGAGCAAGCTTGAATCCACCCAAGGCAAAAAGAAATATTGTTATCCTGGAGGAACTAAAGGAAATGAACAAAGAAATCATTTCTAATTAACAGAAATGTTTGATGCACTCAGAACAAACATGTTGCTCTGCTTTCAAAACCCGAGTTGAAAAGCTATATTTGGGCAAATTTCAAAACAACACATTCTTACTTTTTTTTCCTCCCACCACATTTCTACCGTATACTTTTTTTTTTCTCCACCTGGCAATGACTATTACCCAACCCCAGCACACACTCAGCCTCTCTCCTTGCATCCATTCTGGCCAATTAGGCTGGCACCCGAATTGCAGAGTGCAGCTCCAAGGATGACCTTGGACCAGACCTTCAGTGCATCGACACCTTTGTTTTCCCATCTGCGACACGGCAACAAATGCACTGTGGTCAGGCACACAAATCTATCACTGCTCACCAGCTCTCCAGGACTGAGCAGGACACTGGCCTGGCTCCTCTGTTTCACTTCCAAGACACAATAAAAAAGATGTCTAAATATGTATTTGGCTGGTGGAGCTTTTCTGGGATATTTGGAGTTGCTTGGCTTTTTATATCAAGCAGAGAATCTAAAATGCATATTTAAATTTGACAGGCAGCACCCGAGCTGTGAGGAGGCATTATGGTCCACTGGGCACATTTAAACACAATTTTTGTGGGTATTTTCAGAGGGGTTTTTTTTCCCCGAGCTGTCTCAATGCATTTTCACATCTGGGACCAGCCTACTCTCTGGGGTAAATAACACTGAAGTTTTCAAGAAAGCTGCGATTCCCTCACCCTCTGCTTGCACAGGGAAAGGGGGGCAGAGCCCCCCAAAAGCGGAAGCACCCCACAGAACACTGTGCAAGCAGGAGCATGGGGTGCGAGGCTGCAGAGCAGCCCTGCTCCCTTCCCAGCTGCTCCCCACGACCTCCAGCCAGGCGTCCCCGTACCCCGGGCATCGAAGCAGCCTCCTTA
>NW_010401711.1:21296-21542 GCF_000710305.1 Buceros rhinoceros silvestris
TGAAGGCAGCCTCCTTGGGGCTACCCCCGCCGCTGGCCGGACCCAGAGCCCTCGATAGAGCAAGGGACGGGCAGCTCCTGCACGGCCCCAGCAGCACGGAGCATCGATTCTGCTCACCACCCTCCTCGCCGCTGCCACCTTCCCAAGCACAGCCTCACCCCAGCATCACCAGCCCACCCAGCCCAGCCCGGGGGTGCTCCCAGCTCCTCAGCAACGCCACCTCCCCCGTGCGGAACTGCCGCAGGG
>NW_010401711.1:21728-22453 GCF_000710305.1 Buceros rhinoceros silvestris
TAGCGGCGCAGCCGGAGGGGAGGAAGGGATGCAGAAGGCTCTGGGGATGCAGAAAAGGTCCAAAACCCGGCGTGCCTAGGGGCTCGACCCCTCCTGCCCTGCCCAGCAAGCCCAGAGCCGTAGTCCCGCTGGCTGCAGCCCGCCCCGTCTCTTCCTCCCTCGGTCCGTCCGTCCCGTCCGTCCGTCCTTCCTCCGGCTCCCCCTCTCCTTCCTGCCGCCCCTCCTCTCCCTGTGTGTGTTTGTGTCTCTGCGTGAATGAAAGGCTACCCTTTTCTCCTTGACATCTTGTTAGAACGCGAATACAACATCGATTGATTTGCATTTCATGCAAGGAAAGGAAAATGAAAAAAAAAAAAAAGGATTTTTTTTTCTGCCGGAGCTGGCCCAGGACACCTATCTTTCTCCACAGTTTTTATTCTTCTAGCAATTAAAACAATATTCAAGTGAGTTACATCATCACAGTTATACTATTCACAGTTTTAAAAATTTCTCTGCAGTAATATATGAAAAAAAAAAAAAGGATTTTTTTTTTTTTTTAAAGCAAAGCCTCTCCTAACTCGGAGCGTTAACAGGAGTGCACAGAGGATGCAGGCAAAGGCAGCCTGTGCTGCTGCCCCAGCAGGACTCTGCTCCCTCGGCTTCAGCCCTTCAGCTCAGCCCCATCACTCGAAGGCTCCCTGCACCGGCCAAGAAAGCACAGGGGCGCGCCTGATGGCGGCAACCAA
>NW_010401711.1:23127-31343 GCF_000710305.1 Buceros rhinoceros silvestris
CTGCTGGAAAAGAGCTTTAAGATCATCGAGTCCAACGCTGCCAGGTCACCACTGAACCACGTCCCTCACATCAACACGTCTGTTAAACCCCTCCAGGGACGGGGAATCCACCACTGCCCTGGGCAGCCTGGGCCGGGGCTTGACAGTCCTTTTGGGGAAGGAGATGAGCAGCACTGCTCACCTCTTGAAGCTCCGAGGTCTGCATTAACCTGCAGGCACGCTCCAGGTCTCCAGCAGGTCTCCAGCAGGTCCCCAGCACAATGCAGGTCCTAGCCATGGTGACATAGACACCAACTGTCCTGCTAGTCCTGCCTGGGGAAGAACATTCCGCTCCTCAAAACCAGGACAAGCAAACCCAGCCCCGGCAAGAGAAACCCTACGCCATGGCACAGGAGAGGGGTACTGGCATGAGTGGGTGAAGACAAACAGCTCTCCCTCACCTACCGCAGAGGGGTGCTGGGAGGATTAATTAGTGTTTGTAAAGCACTTTGAAGATAAAGGCAGCTGCGGGAGAGCTCATAAACAGGAGTGAGATGGAGGTGGGGACTGTGGAACCCCATTACGACGGGGTTTCTTATCTGGTGTGCAAGCCGCAGCCCTGGCTGGGCGAATGCCGCGCGGGCTCACATGAAAGGTGGAATGGGAAAATTTCCACAGCGTGGAAAAAAGAAAAATCAAGCACTTGCTGCTTGCAAAAAATGAGTGAGAGAGATGAAAAGATGTGATCTAAGACTCTAAAAGCTGGAGAGACCTGCTATTGATTCTGGCTTGGGAAGAAGGGGCCTGAACAAGAGCTGGTGTGTTGTTAAGTGCACTTATCTCCTCTTGTTAGGTGGCAGAACGGGGCCACATGGACAGGGTACAAATTCCTGCCAAGAATCGTTATTAGGATGAGGTTCCTCCAAAGACGGGCTCCGAGCAGGGTGAATGTGACAGCACTGCGAGACTGGGAACCCCACAATGTCCCTGGACAACCTCATCCAACACTCGAGCACCTTCACCACCCAAAAGCTTTCTCTTACTGCTCATTTCTTCTACTGTACTTTGTGCCCATTGCCTCCTGTCCTCTCTGGGCACCCCTGAGATGAACCTGGCCCTTGAGCACAGCCATGTGTGCCAGCCACCCCCCAAAACACCCAGCCTGCAGAGCACCCCATCTCCTGGGAGAAATCCTGGTGGGAAGAGGGTGGTGGGGAAAGCCGGAGATGTTTGCTCCCCTCCCCAGCTGTCAGGAGGCTGGGCCCGCTCCAGAGAGCGATGAAGTGCACGATACCCTCACACAAATCTTTGATCATAGTAATTATCCGTTGTCGCCGTGTACAAAACATTATCTCCACACAGACATCAAGCTCCTTCTGCACCACCCCCCATCTCCACACAGCCACCGCTCTGGGCTCCCCCAGCCCTCCAGCCCTGAACACAGATGCGCCAGCACCGGGGCAGGATTCCCTTCTCCCATCGACGGGGCAAGGAAGAAGACTTTTGTTTGCCTTGCTTTGATCAAAATGACTGAATGTCATGGAAAGAGCAGGGGGGGAGAAAAGAAAACAGGGCAGAAGCGATGCATCCTGATCCATACGCAGGAGACAGTTCAAGGATAATTCAGGCATCGCTCACTGGCTCCGCTTCTGGGGGCTGGGTTTGCTTTTTATTTTTTTTCTTTTATTTAAAGAATGAGAGAGAAAGAAAACATTTTTTTAAGCTTTGCTCCCTTTCATTTTTCTCCGAGTTCAGTGGCTTCCCTCGTCAAGCCTCTGTAGCTCAGGTAAGAACAGAGGGCTCCAGATTAAAGAGAAACACGGAGGCAAGTGGAAAGCATCGAGATAACAGGGAGGACAAAGTCGGGAAAGACAAAGGAGGGAAGCCTGCTTTCTGCAAGATTCCTGCTTCCGGCTTTCATGTAGATTAGTCCAGAAATGGGGACATTGCAGACTCCGATCTCAACTCTCTCAGCCTGGATATGGGGATACAGGACAAAGAACTGCATCAGGAGCCCTTGTCTCAGCAGCAGGGCTGAGTGTCCAGGGCTCTCAGACATTCAGTATACCCTGGATTTTTACACGTATCTAGGTGGGTGGACAGACAGACAGCATGCCAGACTGACAGCTCTAAACACCTCTCTGCACGAGTGTGAGTAGCAATCCAGCATGCCAGAGCATCCCAGCCTCCTGCCAGAACATCTTGTGTGCTGGCAAAAAACCCAGCTGTGAGGCTCGTCCCAGCCCTCGCCCCTCTCTTCAAGGCACCCAGCAGGACATGGTTTGGGGAGGAGGACTTGGTTTCATCACTCCTGATCCCAACCAGGGCCTACCAGCTGCTTCCTGCAGCATCACCCACCACGGCGAGGCTCCTGCAACCCTCAGGAGCCTCACAGCTCCCTCTCCTCACTAGTCCCAACACTTCTCCTCGGGACCAAAAGCAACCTGCAAGTTGGGGGGGGATTTGCCTGAAGCCATCCCCTCCACCTCAAAGCCAGGCACCCCGCAGGTCAGGGGCTTGGCAGGGTCCACATCTCTTTGCAAGAGGCTCCGGCAATGACATACTCCCAGGGTCTCGTCAGGTGCTGTCAGGAAGCTTCCTGCTGTCTTGTTTATAGATCTATTCTTGGCTCAACTTTGACTCATTGCAGACACAGCAAGGAGCCTTTCATCCCGTGACCCCAAAGCACCTTAGCGAAAACGAGCTGAGCCTCGCAGAGAGGGAATATTGTCCTCGCTGTTAGACAGAGGGGTCAACCAACGAGGCCAGGAGGACAGGCAGCAGGCCAGGGAACACCAAATACGCAGCAGAGGCTTTAGATGTGCACAAGGTGAAGGCAGCCCACAGACATCACGGGCAAGATGGGAGCAGGAGGTGCACTGGCAATCGGATCAGCTGGGAGGCTCTAAGGGCTGAGGGCAGCGGCACGAAGTACAGCTGGAGATCTACCACTTGTGCTGCAGCCCAGGGGATGAGGGAGGTGATCCTTCCCTCAACCAGCAACCTCCTCCAGGAGCATTCTGGTGGGCTGCCTGCTCCAGGCAGCACCCATGAACCCACTGACCTCTGCTGAAGGCACTGGGAGGTGGGAAAGCTGTGACCAAGATCCCGTTTTCAAGGTGAAGCAGCAGAGGGGAGGCGAGGTGTTCCCTTACTGTGTGCAAATAGCCCCATCCTGGGGATGGGACCTCCGGGGGGTTGTGAAGAAGCCACCAAACCACCGTGTTCTCACTTTGCTCCTGGATGGAAACCGCTCCGCTTCCTTTGGTTTGTTTTTTTTTTTAACCATGCTGATATGGCGATAGCCTGGGTGCAGGGGCAGCTCTGCCCAGGAGCACGATGAGGACATCTCCGTGAAAGACAGGAGATGCTCATCGCCATGTCACACCCCTCACTTGGGGAGGGAGAGCAGGTGCCGGGAGAGGGGGCACCGCACCCTCGTGCAGCACAGAAAGTATTTTCCATATGCTGCCTGATCAGTTATACGTTTCTTAAAATGCTATTGCACAGATATTTCAGAGGCATCATGTAGTGCCATCTGTTATGTTATACATCGCACCGAGCCCAGCCAATTCGGAGATACTGTAATTTTATCTCCTCCATTTCATATGCGGCACAGGCATTTCGCAAGGCGAGTTGACGGGGAAGGGGAATTTGTGGAGAGATGGAGCACACGTAAATGAAAAGGCAAGGCCCAAAAGTGAGCGGCAATGGCAGCTCGCACCCGTTCCAGACACCAGAGGGGAGTTCTGCACCCAGACATTTTGGGTCAACCCTGCAGCAACGCCTGCAATGCTCCAGGGCAGAGCTCGCCTCTCTCCATCTCTCCCACTGCATCCCTCCCTTCGACAGCAACGCCACGGGGTGGAGAGACGCCTCCGGCATCTCACAGATGTCCTTTTCCCTGCTTCCCCCAGCTTTTCCAGGCAGCACCACAGTCCCCCCGTTCCCTGTTGCAGCCATGAGCCAAGCTGCAGCACGTCTCGCCACGCTAACCCAAGGTCCTCTCAGCGAGGGATGCTGCAGGAGGGCAGCTCCGTGCCAAGGTCACCCTCTCCATCACTGGCCTTTTCCAGGGAGGAGCGACAGCAAGAAGAGGTGCCAGTGGAGCCAATTAGTTTGCACCTTGGCCCTGTTTGAGAAACCATCAGCAAAACCCATCTCTGCCTTGCACGGCAAGCAGCGACGAGAACCATTAAGGTGAAACTCTCCACTTGAGTTATCCGCATGGATAACTCCACGCTGTAAGAGCAGGGGAAAGACTGGAGGCCGAAAATACCTCCTGAGGTTATTGCAAAAAATTAACTGAAGCAAATTAACTAGGCAAAGCAGTGAGGAGGAAGCCCTGTCCTCCAAGATGAAAGGCTGACTCTGATTTTTCTGATTTTTAAAGCAAGCACTCTCAATCCACCTGTCAGACACCGACTCCACGTGCCAGCAAAGTTTGGTGCCGCTCCGCTCAGTTTATTCTGATTTCATTAGGAAAAGAGACATTTAAAAAGCAGGAACCTTCAGATTTCCTGTGTTTTGCTGGCTCCCTCCTCTGGCACTTGGAAATATTTTTATTTTGTAATGGGTTTGGCCATGAAATAAACAGAAATATGTCTGGCGTCCTCCTTGGACCTGCTCTTCAAGACAAGCAAGTCTTGCTTTGACTCATGACATGATGTCAGAGAATCTGCTTTTAAAAGCTTTTACATTTATTCCTTGCTACAATAATTAAAAAGAAAAGGAGTATTCACAGAATATATTACCCTTGCTTCTGTCTAATATTTAAAAAGTAGTCAAATGCACTTTAAGAAAAGCAGCAACACCCACCCAAATCCACGGCAAGTGCCAGAGGCTGCGGAGCCTCTTCCCATCCCTCCCGCGCAGCCCACGGCCACGCAGCAGACAGGAGTTTGGAGGGGGGTTACATTTTGTCACTAGTTTTGTTTGTAAATAAAGATATGACTGTCTCCCATGGAGGTCTGGCAGCATCTTCACAAAGGTTTAGGTGCCAGGCATAGATTTCTGCTTCCAGTTGCACTTTATTCTTCCCTTAGCTCATTAATAAGCATTAATACCTTGGGTTTCTGTGCATCTAATATTCCTCCAGCACTTCAGTTTTTCATTTGAAAGGGGCACTTCAAAAAAACATTACTTCGTTATTGTTCACAAAACACTTCTGATGGAAAACAGCATTTCCATTCTGTTTCAAAACTTGTAAACAACCTTTCCCCTTTATAAAGAAATAAGTATGTTTATCCATCTACCCAATACTAGCAAGCAGAGAGCCACAGGGAGCCTGTTAACTCTGGGAGCTCGAGGTGGTAGGTGTTCAAAAATAATAAATAGTCATGCTTGCTTCGCCATCTTTCCTCTAAAGTTTCAAGGACTCTCGACGCCACCGCCCAGCTCAAGCACGCACAAGCAGCCTCGCAACACCGCGCTGTCACACTCAACCGGTTTCTCTGCGGTCAGAGAAGCCAAAAGACCCGGGACCCAGCTCGCTTCAGCCCTGGCTTTCCTGCTTACACCAGGCAAAGCTGCTGGAGGCCACCAGCACCAGCCAGCAGGGCTGGGAGTGACCACATTTCCATGCAATGCCGGGGAAAGATGCTTTGCAGGAGAGCTGACAAATCCGAACCGCAGTTGGGGCACCCCTATAAAAGCAGGTCCTTTATTTCAGCACGAGCTCAGCTGAAGGAGATGCATCCCTCTTGCACGAGCGTGCAGCATGCTGTGCCCACACGCCCAAATTGGGGGCTCTCTGCTGTGGGGCACGTAAGCTAAGGAGGTCCACTAATAGCAGAAGCAAGCTCTGCTCCCCAAAGGAATTGGGGGTCTCATAGCAAGCATATTATCTTCTGGCTATGGTCTTCTCCCTTCCCCAGAGAAAAATCTGAGCCAGCCCTGAGCCAGCCCTGCAGCATGGGGGTGGGTAGGGACACAGAAAAAGTTCAAAGCAAGAGGAGAGAAGCTGTGACCGGCACGGGGAGGAAAGCTGCCACTCCAAGGCACTGCAAAATCACTAGACCCCCTCAAGTGTTGCTCCCTCCTTCCCAGGCACACAGCACTTTACATCTGGAGAGTTTCTTCTGCATGTCAGTCATTCCCCACGCTCATCTGGAATGCCCGGCCAGCTACAAGCTACATAAATATTGACAGGGTACATTATTAAATAACTAGATCTGCTCAACATTCAATATTGACCATTTCAAGAAGGCAAAACAACAAGGCCTGGGGGGCAGGGGGTTTCATCTAGTCCCAAATTGGATAAGCAAGGGTGCAACTGATTGATATGGCCCTTTGCTCCTGTCCTGAACACCAGCTGGGAGATGAGGAAAGAGGAAATGCCCTGGAGAGACAAGGAGGAAAAATCTTCGCAGGGGACTGATGCCTTGACAAGATATTTGTTTTTCTGGTTCTGTTCCCTTCTGGTCAAGTAACTTGAAAATTCAATAGTGTGCATGGAGAACTGGGGCAAGGGAGGAGCGGAAAGGCAATGTATTCCTCTAGGGACCATCAATCAGAGAAGGAAGGCTGCCAAACCACCCTCGAGCTGCCCAAGTGTGTTAATGGATGGGATTAGAGAGCTCCTTCTGGGGATCAAAGAAAAACTCTCCCCCAGGAGCACACTGCCTTCAACTCCCGAAGTCCCAGAGGACTCCTTTTGCAGCAGCTCCTGCAAATATTTTTTTGGGGGGGTCACAATCCCCTGAGTCTCATTAAGGATTTTGAAAGAAAACAAAACTTAATTTGAGGGAACCACGCTTCATTGGGTTTTAAGTCGAAATTACACGCAGATGCCAGCATTGCGTTATTGGGCTGCAAAGCCTTGGGTCTCAATTTCTAACACCCTCCCCTTCCCCAGAAGGTATCCACCAGTGCATCACCACCACCCCCGTGCTATAATTGAACTGGAAATTAGCAGTCAAGGCTTCGGCTCTTGTGGGGCCAAGAGCATTCATCTCTGATGTCAACCCATAAAAAAATAACAACCACAACTGGAGCTTGCTGGAGAGAATCAGCATTACAAGTCATCTGGTTCAAAGATGACGAGAGTTCAAAGCCAAGAGTGGCAGCAGCCTTGCAGTCATGGCCTCTAGTAATAGGAACTTGCTTATTTCATGAACTCAGAAAGGAGAATCATTCCTTATAATTGTTTTTCAACTTCTCCTCCAGCTGGAGGAATAATGACTGCACAATTCTCCTAACAACATGATCATAATCTATCAGTTCTATGAACTATAGAATGAACCCAAAGAGATAATTGGTGCAGGCACTGAATGATAAACATGTCAAGATTATGATTTCTTTGCTTAAAAATGAAACGCAGATATGATTGGAAATGCCATGCTTGGGGACTATGAGCAATATTCCCATGCTCCATCATCTAAATTAGTTTATAATTTGCATACACTTGTATTTTTAGGCATTGTTCGAAGGCAGGGGAGCTGTAAAACATTAAGATCCAAACACCATCAGACTGTGTCCTTCAACAGCACCTTCCCAGTAAAGATCTCGACGTGCGTCAGAAAGTCCCCTCAGCCCCAGCAGCAGATGCGGAGGCGCAGCTCTGCTGGGGAGTCTCAGGGGGGTTTATCACCTCCATTCCACCAGGTTTACAACCCTGGAGATTTGCTGGAACTGCGAGGTTCCAACACGCGCCAGTGGGAAGCTCAGCAGGCAATGAATTTTAGTGTTGCACCTTTCTGCCTGCCGTTTCCCGACACTCCCAGAAGAACGACAAACCCAGGCTGACATTCAGCTCAGCACAACACCTAAACCCCAGCAAAACTCACCTAATTTCCAGTTTTGTTACAAGCACTGTTTCCGCAGCCCTCTGAGCTTAGCAGACCGTGGTGCTTCATTGGGTTAAACACGAGATGAAAATGCCAACAAACCCAAACTGTATTGGCATGCTGAAGCGGTCTCTGCCTCTGCTCCTGCCGCTGCACCCTCCTTCACCAGCAGCAATACAAATGGAAAAGGGAGGGGGGGAAAAGGCAGAAATAACCCACCTCCCCCAAGCTGCTGCAAAACTCAGTGTGTTTTTTTCTCTCCCAGTATCTGAGGAGGGATACTTGGGAAGAGCTGGGGGGCCCAGGTTTGATGCACACCCTCACCTGCTGCTCAAAGACATCCCGCATCGCACGAGACACCGTTCCCCTCTGCCCACAGCACCCACTGGAGCCCATGGGGACTCCCTGGAGAGCACCAGGTGGAAACAAGAGACTGCTGCACCATGCAAG
>NW_010401711.1:31415-32389 GCF_000710305.1 Buceros rhinoceros silvestris
ACAGGTCCCTCTGCCCTGGGGACTAACAGGTCCCTCCGACAGGAACAGTCACCACTGGCTCCCTGCAAGTGCTGGGGGTGGGAGTCACAACCAGCCTCGCTGCTTACTTCGTACGGCACCCATCGGCCTGTCACTCGGATGGCACCAACAGCACGAGGCAAAAGCCAGCTGCCAGTGAGCCATACTTGGAGACAACACTTCACCCAGGCAGCTCTTGGTACAGGCAAGACAAAAAGGATGGGGAGGAAGGAGAAAGGACCACAGTCCTGCACCTCCTGCCAGCCCCAAAAGCACAGGTGGGCTTTGCTGCAGCCCCTCCAATGGGAAAGAAGCCTGGCCCAAAAACCCAGGTACAGCATCACACACAAGGGACAGGGATGGGAACCACAGAAAGGGACATTTCTGCTCTTGGGTGGACTCTGCAGGAACCATGGGGAAAACCAGTGAAGGAAGCTTGAAAGACAAAAGCACCAAACTCATCCTTTCTCAGCTGAAATAGTCCCTTAAAGCAAGTCTACTGAATTAAAGACTGGAGAGCCTCCATGCTCATGTACATATTCAATTTGCCATCTCATTTTGAACCTGGAAAAGCCAAGGCTCTCTGAACAAGAGCCAAAGCCTCGCACTGTGCTCCAGCTCATCCAGAGATGAGCCCTCTGACAGGGCATCAGGTGAGCCAGGTCCGGGTCCCTTGCCCCTTCTCAGAGTCCCGGTCCTGGTGACCAAAATTTGTGTCACAGGAGCTGCTCACAGACACACAGCCAGGCCAGGAATTCCCACAGCATTATTTTTATCACTTGCATTTACCCCCTCCTTGCTCCGTGCCAACCCAGCATCGCAGCGACACCGCCGCTCCAGGGCATGCCAGCAGCTGCACGGGCACCGCTCCATCACCCGCCACCTGCCAAAAAAGCAAATACACCTTCTAAATAACAGCCAATAAAATCCAGTTTGAACGGAGACGCTGAACAGCA
>NW_010401711.1:32626-37815 GCF_000710305.1 Buceros rhinoceros silvestris
GCAAATCCACCTTCTAAATAACAGCCAATAAAATCCAGTTTGAACGGAGACCCTGAACAGCAGCCCCGTGGCTGAAGTCACCCAGCACCTTTGCTTTTATATACGAGACACCACCAGCATCACTTTTAGGGGACCCTGCAGGCACAGAGGACTTGGCCCAGCTCTTGCTTGCCGAAGCCCAGAGCTTTGCACGCAGAGGGCTGCCCGTGGCAGTGGCACCTGAGCAGGTTTCTGCTGTGGCTGCAGCAAAGGGAACAGAGCTCCAGTGCACGTCAGGCACCGGAGCCATGGGGTGCTTGCTGAGACATATCCCACATCACACCTGTGCTCACTCCTCCTGCTCTTTCAGGTCACTGGGAGCTGGCAAGAAGCAAATCCAGTCCAACGCTCATTTGGTTTTGCAGATGCCACTAAGCCGAGCCCCTGTGAACCCTGAGGTTTCCAGCTCACGCAGCAGATACCAAGAAGCAGAAGAGACAACTCTTGGGCAGCTGAGGCCAAACCGACCTGATCGCATCCCTCCCTCCCTCCCTCCCCAAAACATCCATCACTCAAGCCCTAGGAGCAGTACTAAAGGCTCTGTGATTTTACTGTATTTTTGTGCATGTTGTGTCCCTCGTGTGTTGGCAACACAGCCCTGCCTCAGCGCTCAGGAACCCGCGCTGAAGCGCGCTGGAAACTCAAGCCAATTGAATTACATGCTGCAAGTAATTTGTTCAAGAAACACTGACGTTCTTGTCAAACTATTCACAATTCCTTTTTTAAAGATTTCTGACTAGCTCTGTAGATCGCTGGATAACATTCAGGAAATGATGGGGATGATTTTCTTTTCTTTCCCCATCATCGCCATCAAATGAAGTTATTTGCGAATACATCTGCTGGAAACCAAACCAAACCAAACATGACAAGTCTATTTTCACCGTTGGCAAGGCAAAGTTGCAGGCGCCGAGGTATGCGCAGCCCCTGTGCAACGCCAGCAAGGCACCTGCAAGAAGCCTGTTTGGTGGCCACAGGGCAACTGCGAGAGGAGCTGGGGTGGGTTTTCCCCCTGGTGAGACTCAGAGGGCCAAGCCTTCCCACTGCAGGGAAAGCCACAATGTGCAGGGAAAAGGCATCCGCTTTGATAAGATACAGGATGTTCTGCAGCCGCATTATCCCAGTGCAACACATTACTAACTCATTAGCAGCAAAGTAATATTCTATTAGTTAACAATTTGACTAATAAGCCTCCGTGGCAAAGGCAAAAGCTAAGACAAAAGGCACAGACAATTTGTCCTGATGATAATAAACTCCCGAATCAGAGGCAACCGCGTAGCATTGCTGCGGGAAGCATCTCCTCCCAGGGTCTACAGGAGCGTCCGGGATCTACCTGCTCCTTGGCAGCAACCACTTCCCCCCACACCGCACATCTCCAGAGGTCTCACAGATGAAATTCCTCATCAAGCACATCTCCAGAGCCCACACACAGCCTCCATCAATTTCTCCCAGCCAAGCTGCAAGAGTCCTTCTCCTCCCGGCTGTGGCTGGAGAGCTGGTCCAAGAGCCAGTGAAGGCTCCTGGACTTCCAACTTCAGAGCCAAAGCCAGAGATGTTGCAGGGGCCGGAGATGACACAAAGCCAGCAACAAGGGACACAGCCCACGATGGGAACCAGGAGCCAAAAACTCTGGCTCGTGCAGCCACCATGTTCGTCATGGCCCCTCCTGGATTCAAGATTTTGATGCTTATGAAATCTCTTCCCAAGAGGACGCCTGGAATAAATTGTCATCTGATAATAGCTACCAGGTGGTGAGGGATGAAAAAAGCAGACATGCACAGAATGTTTTGACTTCAAACTCATGTGGATTGTCAGAGAGGGAGTGTATTTTGTGTCCCTTCTTCATCCCTGCCTCCCCCTCATCATTCTCCCCCCTTCATGGATTTTTAATTTTTTTTTGTTTGTTTTTTTGCTTTCTTCAAGTGGAAGGCAAACTCCACGGGACAGCGGCCAAGAGCAAGAGGCAGAGATCAGAGCAAATCCCCATCACCCTTCAAAGGGCCAGGGGTGGCCAAGGTGGGGTCACACACCACATCCTCATCTCCTCTCTAATTAAGTGAGCAGATGAAGAAATCCTCGGCAGACATCCCTGCTGCTCTCACCTCCTCCCATCATCCCTACCTGCTGGCTTACTCGTCTGCCCCTTCTTGCTCCAGTCCTCACCCCCCATCACACCTGTAACCTCTCCCATTAACCCAGGCGGGGAGAACCCTTTGTGAGCTCAAAGCATCTGCTTTTCATCAGTTTGCCAGAGAGCCTGCCTCAGCCTCGGGCGAGGAGCAGGCACGAAACTCCCTCCCCGTCCAGGATGACATTTCCAGGGCAGGGTAGCAAAGGGCATCCTTCTCACGGGCTTCAGAGGACAGTAAAAGGCAATGCCGAACCTCCCTGCCTGCGTTCAGGGAATGCACATCCCTTTCTTCCCATTCCAGGAACTTCAGGCTTGCTCTGTGTGAGCCTCTGAAAACACACACACACACACTGTTCTTAGCAGGAAGAGATATTATTGACTCGGAAAACATCAAAACTGCCTCTGAGCCCACAGCATCTCTTCTCACAAAGCAGACAGGTTAAATAAAAGCAGAAAAAACATTTTACTATATAGGTGATTTGAGGAAATTAGGAGGTCAGCCATGAGACCAAGAAGGAACTTTTAAATGGTCCCGTGAAATGTTAGAGGTCTTTGCCACAGTGTACATGCCCCACAAGGGACAGCGGCAGCAGCAGGAGCTGGCGGGAGAGCAGAGCTCTCGGCTCTCCATGGGCGAGGGGATGTCCAGCTGAAGGTCCCGAGAAGCAACAGCTGGGCGAGCATCAGCTGCTCACCTGGTACAAGTGGCGAGACCTGTTCAGATCCTGAGACCATGCAGGCATGTACTGTGTGACCCACAGCTGAACCCCCCCAGCAGCTCTGGCGGGTACTGCTGGACCAGGTCAGGATTTCTTGGTGCCCCGAGGCAGGCGTCACATCCCTACCTCTGCTCTCCTGCTGCTCCTGCTGCCCTGGCCAGGTCAGCGCTGCTGGGCAAGGTGGCATCCCAGAGCCAGGCTGGCCTCTGCCGCTCTGCCTCGACACTTCAATTCCTGCTCCAGACACAGGAAGGAAAAGTGGCCACAGGCGAGCACTAATGAAGACTGCCAATATAATGACACACATAATACAGTCAGCTCCACTGCAAACGTAATTGCAATCATAATGCAATCAATACCGATGGAAACACCGTATTTATACAGGGCCTTTCATCACTCACATGTAATGCAGGCAGTGCCAGTGCAAATATGCCAGCATCTGAAATAAAATATTTGCCATACATCTCATGTACATGCAGACCAAACACTGTGTTCGGGAGAGCCTTGAGATGGTGAAGGGTTTGGGAGGTTTCTGGGCATCAGATAATCTCATTAAAAAAATAAATCCCAAGTCCTGTTACACTTTGGAAAATAATAAACCCCACATTCACTTTGAACTCTCCTTAGCATAAGTCACAGTTTCCACATCGCTCTCCCCGTCAGTTCTCTGCCCAGCATATTGTCGTGGTCAGGCAGTCATTAACCTCCTGATGGTGAGAAAATGTGGAGGAATGGTCCTGTCTGCTGGACAGGGCAGCATCCGAATTCTCCACCCAAGCACTGCAAGGGAGACATGAGGTCTTGCTTCATCCAGCAATGCCAACAGGAGCGAGCACACGAGTGTCATCACTACCTGCCGACAACTCCGTAGATACCAGTGTGACCCGACCCATGAAGGTGACAATGCTCATGTGGCAGCAGCTGCTGGCCACGGTGCCAAAGGACTTTGCTCTTACATTTGGACAAGCACAGCGCTCCCGAGGCTCGTGTGACTATATGGCAGAGAAAGCCTTCCTGCCCTCGCTCACCATCCCACCTGCCCTCTGAATCTGATCCAGACAGTCCATCACAGGTCTTGACACATTTAATGTCTCAGTAAAGAAAAACACGATGTGTTGATGCTCCTGTAAAGCTCTGACAACTGACAGCCTAATGGCTCCTTATTTTTTCCCAGCTGCAGTTTTGAAAATGAAATAAATTTAGCTCCTTAAGCAAGCTGGCTGCTCCGTGAGTAACATGTTTGCTGTGCTCCCAGGCACCTTCTCTGAGCTGCTGGACCAGGGAGCAGGACAGTCAAGGGAGAGGAAAGCACAAGGGCTGCAAGTGGACTGAAGAGCTGTTTGCTAATAATTTACCCATCCCAATCCCAACCCAGAGTGCCTCTTGCTCTGCTCCCCCTCTGCTGGACCCCAGAGCCAGCACCCAAAACTCCAGCTACAGGTGATGTCCTACCCTGGAAGGAGTAGGACTCCCCTCGGGTGACACCCCCACTGGGAGGACCCGGTGCTCCTCAGCACGTCATACCTCTGCGGTGGGCAGTAAAAGAGACAGGATCGAAGCTTAGAAGGCCCCTTCCGCTGGCTGCAGTGTATTAAGCAGCGCTGTGGCAATTAGGCTAAAGCGCTGTGTGGCCGCAGGTCTGAGAAAGCATGATTGAAAGCCGTTCGTGGGGAAATGGCCAGGTCCTTGTGGAGCACACACCAGCCATTACTCACCAGCGACTCGCCCAGACGAGTTAGTGAGCCTCGAGCCAGCAAGCTGGAAACCCTTCCTCCGAAATATTCCTAAGCCTATCAGTAATGAAAGATGGACAGGTCTGGAGAGGAAGCTTGAAGCTCTCATCTCACCACAAAGCCCCTGAGGGCAGGAAAGGAGGGTCAAGAGTGGGGACGCCCCCCCAGCGCCTCGCCCAGACGAGTTAGTGAGCCTCGAGCCAGCAAGCTGGAAACCCTTCCTCCGAAATATTCCTAAGCCTATCAGTAATGAAAGATGGACAGGTCTGGAGAGGAAGCTTGAAGCTCTCACCTCACCACAAAGCCCCTGAGGGCAGGAAAGGAGGGTCAAGAGTGGGGACGCCACACTGGGTCCAGCTCCTGCTCTTCTGGCCACCTTTGCTGGTGAAGGAAAGCCACCTCATTCCCCAGCAGCTGGGATGCAATACAGAGGAGGGAGGGAGAGTAGTGGGAGACTGCTGCCTCTTTCCCCCCATCCGTGACAGTCAGCATGGGACATGACACCATCTCAAAAGCATCACACAGCTGGCAACCCCGGGCAGGGAGCTGGATCCCAGCCAACCATCACTG
>NW_010401711.1:37938-41565 GCF_000710305.1 Buceros rhinoceros silvestris
TCCCAGCCAACCATCACTGGGGGACCTCTGCAGTGCCCAGCATCATTTAGAGGGCACTGCCAAGGTAAGAGCCTTCTTGACCTTAGTGATGTGGAGCTTTCAGACTTGATTAAAGCCTCTCCTCTTTCTTTCTACCCCTCAGATAAATGCACAGGACAGGCTCACCCCTGCAAACACAGCCCCTGCCTCAGCAACAGCAACCAGACCATCTCACACAACCACTCGAGCTCTGCTGCATCACTGCACAGCCCAGCGGAGAGCAGGAGGGGGGCTGCTGCCCCCTCACACACCCACAAAGTCCTCACAGTGACAAGGAAAGCTCTCACAGCCGCTCCAAGCAGCTTCCCCGTGCTCACACCCCAGCTGGAGCCCGGGGGGCCTGGCCCACCCGTGCCCCCCCCCTCCACGGCACACAGCCCTCCCTTGCACAGCGTGGTGCACAGACTGTTCCTTTCAGCACTTTTCTCACCCCAAATTCCCTGCTCTCCCCCTCTTTTGCTGCCAGAGGCTATTTTTCTCTTGATCCAGGCCAGCTTCAAAACCAGGGCTACCGCAGCACCTCCTTGGCGGTGGCATCTCCATCCCTCCAGAGGAGCTTTAAATGCATGCTTGTCCACGCTCAGGATGACCCCGTTTCTTTTTGGAAGCATCAGGGGCTAGAAAAAGGATGAGAAGGGAACACTGGGCAGCCCACTCTAAGATGTTGAGATTTTCAAAGAGCATGTGGAAGGCAGGAAAGAAAAAGCCAGCACTAACTGCAGGAGGACTGGCCTTGGACAAAGGGAGCAAAGGGATGGGAAGCAGCAGAGGTGCAATGAGGGAAGCTCCAACACTTTGAGAGCATCACGGCAAGGACACAAGCAAGCTCATTTCCCCAGCTCTGCTACAGATGAGTAGCATCATCTCAGCTTGAGGAAATTGTTTCATTTCATTGCGACTCCTCTGTCCCGAAAAAAATACCTGTCGCTGCAAGAAAGGCATGTTTAGGAAAGCAAGGGAGGACAGGGAAGGCAGAGAGGAGAGCAGTGAAGTGATGCTCGATAGCTGCCGAGAGCCAGCGAAGAGACTAGTCTCCCTCAGAGCACGGCAAGACACATGGAGCGATGGAGCCGCCAAGGAGTTGTAATCAGGACTAATAGTTTGAGGTTCTTAATATTCCTGCAATCCAATAAATCAATGGCACTAAATACGAGCATGGGAAGGCGAGCACTGGATTGACAGGGCAAATTAGGCTCGGCTGCAGGGAGAGATTTCTCAAATAGTTTATTCCATCTGAGCTCTCAGCGAGCTCGTAAACACGGCATACAGCAAGGGTGCTCCGTCAGGTGAGCTGTGCCTCCTCACCAGACATCCGTCCTGGCATCGGCATGGTCCCAGGGTCCTTGCCATGCTCAGGGAGGCAGTAGCATCCCCAGCACCGCGCTTTGGCACTCCAACTGTTGCACAAACATGAACTTGTCTTTCACCATCCTGCTCCCAGGGCACCAGCAGGACTAGCTCGGGGTTTACCCGGCTGCTTTACGGGTGCGTATGAACCACCATTCAAGTGCCAGGAATTATTAGGAGAGAGATCAAAGGTCTGGGATTTACAATAGGATTAGCACTCTAAAACAGAGCTGCTGCTACCCAGGGCAAAGGCTGTGACTCCTCCTCTAAACCTCCTGAGTATCCCAAGACAGACCATTGTATCCTGGGGGGAAATGGGGATGCAGAACCTTCAAAACAGGAGGAAAGGAATAAGGCAGTCTAGCTTTTCCAAATCCTCTAGAAGACACCTTGCAATTACAGAGATCTAGATCAGATCTTAAAGGAATGCCACAGCTATAACCTCAGTCAAGTTATAAATCATACCTGTGGAGTAAATGACCCAAACACGTTCAGCATCCACTTACGGGTTCAGCACCCAAGATGCCATACAGGCAGCTCCTATCAAATTTATCCCATTCCAAGCTCAAGTCAAACTTAACACAGCCCAGAAGGTGTTAGCAGCAGAAAAAACTGGGTGGGCAGATGTGTAACCCTGCACTTGTCCCTGCGGGGGGGGACATCTGCAGAGAAACCAGCATACCCAGCCCGGTCATCTCCATCTTCTGCTCCATCCTTCAGGAAACGAGAAGACCAGACTAAACCTTCCTCTCTCTGTCATATTTAACTTCTCCAGGTCCTTAAATCATTCTTGGCTCCATGTGACAAGGGATTGGTAGGGCTGAGATTATTTATCTTAAAAAGGAGACAAATAGGAAGTGTTATGATAAATATATGTGAATTAATGAATGAGAGAGACAAAGTACATCTGGTCTTCCTATCCTCCCTGCCTTGCAACACGGTAAGTCCCCTTTGATTCCTCTGAAATAGTGACAAATTCAAAACTGATGAAAAGAAACACTTTCCTCAAGCAGCCTATGAAACCTGTCGAAGCCAAGAGCTCAAAAGGTTTCAGAGACATTTATATCAATAACACAGTTATTCAGAGTTAATGGTTAATGCTAACGAAAAGGAGATAATGAATTTAAGCCCCTCTCTGATGACTGCATTGGGCTGAATATAAGTTGTGGAGTTTAGCCAGCAATTCCACCCTGAAAAAGCTCTAATTCACGTGATATTTTCAAGTTAGGTGCAGCACGGATTTGCTGGGGGAGACAGAGTTCTTCCCAGCTCCTCTACCCCTGCCCACCACCCAGGGCCCACCTCACAACCCCAGCCTAGGCTGAGCTCTGCTCTAGGAATTCAAGCAGATCTCCTTAGAAAATGTTTGCCTGACCCTTCCTTCCCTCCAACCCAAGAGGAGGAGTGCAGAGAGATCTGGAAACCTTGTCTCATCATACACCAACTATCTGTCCACACCAGCCCTGCACACTGAAGCTCTCCAGAGCTTATTAGTTCTTGTTACAACTCCTCTGTATTCCTTACCTGAGTGACCGACACAGGAGAGCCCCACTGCACCCTTTTTCCGAGAAATCATTCCTTTTCTTTGGACTCGCACTATCATGATTGTTACTGATACCAAAAACAGTGCCCAGAAACTTCCAGTGTGAGACAAACCGCAACTGAGCACGTGTAAGAGATGCCTACCTGCCCTGGAAAGCACAGTCTAAGCAGACTGAACAGACACAAGAGGAAAAGAAAGGTTTAAAAACCTCTCCAAGTTCATATAAAAAGTCTGCAGCATAGCCAAGAAAAAAACCAGTGCTGAGACGTCCCCATCTATCGGCTTCACCTGAAAGCCACCCCTCCTCCTACTGTCACACCACCCGCAGCTCAAAGTTCAGTGTGCAAGTTCTACATGTGCTGTGACAGTGACCAAGCCTGGTGCACAGCATCTTCCTTCTTAAAACTCAGGGTCTGGCCATGCATGTTGCAGGGACCTCAGCTCCTACTTTCTTGCATCACCGTGTCTTCCTCCCTTTACCTCTCACCACGTTCTTCATGGCTGGCAAGAACCTTCGCACGTGACAGCATCTCTGTCTGACCAAGATGTTATGCCCTTAATATTATGGCCAAGTAATTAAGGCCAGATCTCCAGTGATTACGGATTGAGGAGGTCAACAGACCAAGTCAGCAGAGAGACAGTCTCCTCCCCAGGGCAGCTCACAGCACTGAAGGCACAAGCCTCTCCTCCAGTGACAA
>NW_010401711.1:41763-54279 GCF_000710305.1 Buceros rhinoceros silvestris
GAGCAGAATGGCATTTCCCTACCCAAATATGTTTCAAACTACTCTGCACATCTGTCCTGGACACCAACAGTTGCAATGATCGTCGTAAAAGGTTTGAACATAGCAGAATGTTCTTTACTCTGGAGTGTAACCTACTCGTTACTAAGTGCTATATAATGCCGAGCGCCTCCGGTAAAAGGTTCTTCAGAAGTGACAGCATGAAGAATAATGGCCTCCAAAGCAGGACTCGGGTGAAACTTGACAGTTAAAGCCAGGAGAATTTTATATCAAAATCCTGCGAGTTTCAGAGGAACGTAATACAAAGCTATAAATCACATTGGCTTTGCTTACAAGGTTGGTGGAACTCAGGAAATAGAAAACCCCAAAACTTTTGATGAACATCCCAAGTTATGAGCTTGTTACATAGTTCTGCGCAATTGTTTTTTCAAACCCTGTTTACCAACACATCCTCAAAGAATTCACCGACTCCTGCTGAGTGCAAGGTAAATATTACTCAAAATAATTGATATAGTCCCGGCCCAAAGAAGGTGCGGCATTTTGATAGCATATAGAGGACATTTCTCGTGATGCCAAAGGAATGAGTCCAACTGCTGTAGGAGTCCAACATGGCATTTGAGCTCAGGTGAGACAACTCCCATACTCAGCCCCAGTGCCCCAAATCCCCCTCTCCAAAGCAGGGACAGAACCATTCCCTACATCGCCTTCAGCATGATGAGCATGTGCCCAAATACTAAAAAAAGGCCATAAAAAACCACTCAAAGAAGAACAGGGTCACTGCAAGCTCTCAGAGAAGACTATTCTTCAACAAACCACCAGCACTTCCCACCACGCTCTTCAGTGAATGTCTCCCACCTGGCCTCGAAGAACATAGCACTGCATGGCCCAACCAGCTAGTCCAACCCTTGCTAGCCATTTTATGGGAACAAGGATATTAGCACACAAAACCTGACGCAAAAACGAGTCTCCCCCCTGGCCTCGAAGAACATAGCACTGCATGCCCCAACCGGCTAGTCCAACCCTTGCTAGCCATTTTATGGGAACAAGTATATTAGCAAACAAAACCTGACGCAAAAACGAAGTTGGAGCGGAGTTTTAGTGGTCTCATTTAGGCTGTGCTGCCTCCACTCACCATGGGTTATCGATCTCTCCGGAGAAGAGTCAGCAGCCATAGCTGACGTGCAGTCCCTCAGCCAGGGGTAATATATGACCCTGTTGGGAAGCTCAGTTAACTGATGAACCCATCTGGCAGGGGAGCTGGAGGAGTGATTGATTTACTCTCCATCCTCATACTTAGACTTTTCACCCTCAACAGGCCGCGAAGCCTCGTTCATCATCTTCATCAATCAAATGGGTAAATATCATTAAATCTGCAGGCCACAGGCAGCATCGTTTATATTTTTTTACTTTTTTTTATATTGTTCAAAAGTTTTTCACCTCCTCGCCCCACATCCCTTACTGAAAAACAGTGCTTCCACCTGCCAGGGATTCAGTGAGGCGAAGTGAAGCCGAACCCAGACAGTGTTGGGCTTTGGGTCCCTCATCTCCCCCAAGCCACTGGAGGTGCTCAGCAGAACAGAGTATTCCCAAATACTCCAGAGACGCCTGGCCCCATACAGCATCCGAGATGCCAGCTTTGGTTCAGCTCACGATAGCTGCATGCTACCGAACGGATCAAGGGAGTTCTGCTGCAAGATTGACCCAGGGCAGAGCATTTAAACACACCAAAGCATCACTGTGCAGGATTGGGCACAGATGAGGTAATCCCTCAGAATTCAGCAGAGCGGCAATGACCTATGGTGTTCATCTGACCCGTAACTTCCCAAGGACAACGCTCTGCTGGACGGGTACTTCCAGTTTATCACAACTGTTTAAGCATTGGCTTGCCTGTTAGCACATTTATCAACGTCTTTGTTTCCGAAGCACGGAGCCTGTTTAACAGCACGCACCAACACCACCGACAAGAGTACGTGCAGAAAGGGGACGCGAAACCTATTAGAAGGCACAGGCAGGTTTGAGGTTGACATTTCCTCCTAGCAGGCTCCCTCCTGTCCCAGAGCTGTGCAAGCCCACCCTCTGCTTAAACAAGCGCTCTGACAAGACCACTGTCAAGGATGGATGGATGGATGGACGACTGCCGACAAGTTCACCACCCTCTCTCCAAGCAAGACACTCCATTAGAAAGGTTTTAAAATAATAAAAGTAGAAAATGCTAGACAAAATAATCTGACTCAGGAAAATTTCAGAAAAGCCCGGAGTGAAAATCCATCTCTAACATGACTGAAAGAGCCACATGAAGGAGCAGATGCAGCAGCCAGCCCGTAAATTAAATCACCGAAGAAAGAAGAGCCAAATGGAATCTCCACCTGCCATTACTTCCAAGGCAGAGAAGGGGCCGGGCGTAGCGAAGGAGGGCCAGCACCGCAGCGGCGGATAGGCAGACGAATCGTTTTATTAGCCTTAATTGCCATTTCAATACCGTACCCGTGTCTCCACATAAGCCTTCATTTTGCGCAAAGTTGTCAGTTCATGTCCTGAATGGGCCAGGCTTGTTATCAGCAAGCCGTTTACAGCCCCTGGGCTGTGCATTAATTAAAAAGGCTTTGTGCTGAGGCTCATTCATTAGCACACTGCTTCTTTAATCACTGCCTCTTCAGCCACCAGGACAATCTATAAATCTCCTCAAATATGAAATAATGAAGTGGAATGGTTCAATTTATTACAATGCAATAAATCAGAATAATGTGGGGGTGGACAGGGTGGCACTGGAGCTGTCTTCTTGCCCAGTCTTCCCATCTCATTACTGACAGAGACCATGAATGAGAAGAGCAGAATGGATGCAGGTGAGGATGGTGAACACACAGGACAAGGATCTTCCCGTCTCCTGCCGTCTCAACCGTCTGAAACCAAGCTTGCCATGGGTGATTGAGGATGATGCTGAAAGCCAGACATGGTTTCTTGGCCTCGGGAAGAGAGAAGTAGGTTTTGCTCTGAAAAGGACCTAAAAAACTTTGCTCTTTGATGCATACACTGTCTCCAGGAGCAGCTACCAGCATCCACTCACTAGTGCGGTGAAAGTCCACCTGCCTCGCATCCCTGTTTTCCTATCTGCATCCCATTTTCCTGCTTCTCCTCCTGTGGACCTTGTTCCATTCTTCCTGGAAAGATCCAGGTTGAGATGGATAGGCAAGCGCCAAGGAGCAGATGCTCTGAAGAACATCAACAAGCCACAAAAATCCACATATTAACTCAACACAAAGCTTCTGTTTCTCCTCTCATGGCTCGTCTCCCAGCAGCTGGGCTCTCAAAGTCATGCTGCCAAATAAAATATGACTGTACATATAGGGTTAATTAATAAAGGGAGAAGGGCAAACGCTAGCCTGGCTTTGCATTGCCTAAATAAATGCATTGAGGATGCCCAGCTAGCAAGGGGAGGCCAAATAGGAATTTTTCTCCTCACGAAAATTTGAGACTAAAGATTCCAAGGGAAGAAACAAAACTTTCAGCAATTTTAGAAAAGCAGACGCAGCTTCCAAAGGAAGTGCAAAACGAAAACTGCCCATACAAAAGTTAACAAAAGCTAATTACACTCTTACATAAAAGGGAAGCATTTAGAGAGAACCAAGAGTTGTAAAGAACATTATGGTGTCTTTTGAAAAATTACGTCTTCCTGTCAAAAGATACCTATTAAGAAATACCCAGTGCACACTGTAGCAGCTCTACAATTTGCTACTTCATTTTCAAAGCTCTCTCTATTCAGTCTCAGAAAGTCTTGAATTCTTACGCACTAACAGTTACATAATTAATGTGTCTATTAATATAATTAATAGTATATGTTGATTTATCCTAGTCAAATTCTATTCACAGGAAAGTCAGTTGTGATAAATTGACTACAAGAAAAAATTTAATCGTCAAAATAACCCATTTCAACATGTTCTTTAAAATTGAGATCTGTCTTAAAGCCTGTCTCCATTTCAAAATCTAGGTCAGCACCATTTAGGGGTGTTCAGCTGGAATATGCAAGCTATAAACGTGCACCTTTTGCCCGGACCCTGCCTAACTCTGGTGGGAGCAGGGGACCTGGGCCATGAAAACACTCAAGATTCTGATTTTTTGTTCCCATTCTTTATCAGAAGAGCATTCAAAATAGTGTTACAGGATGAAAAAATTACTAATTACTACTCGAGTCCCTGGCTACTCCATGAGTTTTGAGGTGCTTTGGAGAGGGAACAGTGTGCCGGGGTCCTCACCATCATAAAACTCTATTATATGGATCTTCAAAAAAGCTCATTACTACTAAGCTGTGAGGATTCAATCCCATTAATAAAATGCATCAGTACATAATTATAATATTAGACAGTGAAATTGCAGTTTTCATCTGCAGCTCTCAGAGAGTTTTACCGTTGTAAATTAAGTCCTCCCTAATTCGGGCTGGTCAGAGTTTTCCATCTGAAGCTTTTTCCTCAAGGAGAATTCGATTTCACATCCGTAAGGAAAATCACAAAAAGGATCTTTTCTTCCTCAAAACACTCATTTCCTTCTGGCAAGGTATATATAGGGGGGGAAACTCACCCAAATCTATAAAGATATTGTGGGGATGAAGTGTCAAAATGCTTCCAGGCAAGGATGAATCTATAAACTTCTTTGGTGGCAGCAGAATTCTTTTTCCTGCGAGCTGCTCAGGGTGGGTTTGCACATCACACCGCACCGGGGGTCTCCGTCATACCAGGGATAAGGAGGACAAAAACGCCTCGTTATGTGAACGGAACCATCCCAAGACCCATTTTTTGTCCCCAAACCTTCCTATCACCAGCTTTTGGTGGGGGTTCAATTTGACATCTCCTTCCTAAGACCTGCGCCCTGGCTTCGGAGTGATGGGGATGAGGCCATGCTTATTGCAAGCTGACAGCGACACAGGGCACGGCTGTCCTTGACTAGATGGAGGATGACAGCCGCTCCTCTGGAGTCACATCTTGGCCCACACTGGAACAAATATGCTTCCAGCAGGCAACAAAGCTGAGTAAATCAGAGATGACAATAAAAGTATCAAGGAAATTCTCTGTCTGAGAGACAGAGCACACCCAGCACACAAGGTTCAACTTTAATTTGTGAGGAGACCTGTGCGCTCGAGAGGTTATTGCATGAATACCGGTGTAAATGATATCACCATGGGCACCAAACAGGCAGCTCTCTCGCAAGCCTATTAGCTGGTAAACACCAATCTTTGGTAATTCCAGCTATTAAAAACAACTTAAAGAGAAATCAGATCTCATTTTGCAGAGAGGGCAGGGGTCTCCATGACTGTTTTTGAAGTTTTCCACATTCGAGTTAACAGTCTATGACTTTTGTATGTTCAGCTGCTGTGCTGCTTCCAGGTTTATTAAATGCACCACCAGAGAGACAAGATGCCTTGTTATTTTTCCCAAACACACCCCAGAAGAAAGGCAAAATTTCTCAGGCATCACTCTGAGCTGCAAGCGATGAAACCATGGGGGTCCAGAAGACGTGTTCTGCAAGACCACCCAAAGCAGACAGACGTTCCCCCACACACATATTCAAATGTCAAGAAATTCGTTATACATGTGGTACCTCCCAACCTTTAGACACAGACATCTCTTCAGGCGCACCGATGTACTGATGCACCAGGTGCAAACGGATTGAGTGGTTAGATGCAATATCCCCGTGCAGTGGGGAAGGGTTAACCTACCCGCTGGTAACCCAGCAGCACCCACGTTCAGGCACTAAGCAAAGTGCTTTGGCACTGGCACCCCCATTCCTCCCGCTGCCCAAACCCCTCTTATTCACCAACTGTTATTCCCACGGCTCCCCTCTGGAACAGGGGTTGGTTTTGACATCTCAGAAGCATGGGCTGGAAAGATTGCTGAAAACACAGCGAAAATATATCTATTTTCCCCTAGGGATGACCAAAAGCTCTTTTTCCCTGAAGCTGCTTTTCAACCAGCCTTCATTGAAACTCAACCCTTTTTGTCGGGTCTGGAGAGTTTTTACGGCCCGTTCTCACACGTGTTTGACCAGCCAGCTGATGGGACGTCAGCATCTCTGGGTTTTGCTTGGTGCTTCTATGTCGTATGCCATTTGTTACATGTGAATGGAGATTCTCCCTTGCCACAGGTAAGAGGATTTAACGTGATCATCACAGAACGGTGCAAACACTTCCTGCAACGGCTGGGTAAAACTCCATTAAATTCATCCCGTTTTTCACAAGCCATGAGAAAGGAGAAGAAAGGACATGGCCAGGCACAAACCACCGACATCTACCATGCATCATGACAGGAGAAGAGGCTAGGCTACGAGCAGATTTTTCTTTTGGCACTTATTGTCTTTTAAACTCCGCAATCTATACAACATCTATGTTTGTAATCACTCGAAAATTTTCAATTAAATGTAAAAAACCAGAAACAAGTAAATCTATTCTCTCTTTTGACTGTTTTATTGATTAAAATGGATGCCTGAGCTGTGACCACTGAACCATGAAAAGCAATCTGTCTTGGATGGGTAAGAGATCGTTAGGAAATCGTTGTGCTGAGGCAAGAATAACTGTGCATGTACATACACACACACGTGCACACACACGCATAGTGCACGGGTATGCACATGCTACCGTGGAATAAGCCATCTGCAATGAAAAAATAAAAGTGTGTATATATAGCTTAATCTCAAGCTCGAAGCAATCCGAGGTGTTAGCCTGTCGCAAGACCTCTCTTCATTTTTTTGTTTTGTCATTTTCCTCCGCAGTAAAACTTTGTCCTCTCCGTTGCTGTGGAGCAAAAAACATAAGGTGGAGAAGAAAAACCTCAAGGTCTGTCATTTCTTACAAGCTCCACGAGCAAGGAAAGCACTTCTTGGGTCATTAGGGGATTTTCAAGTTGATGACAAGAAGATTCTCCAGCTGATGTTGCACCTTCCCCTTGTGGCTCTCTCCTTTCAGGGAGAAGTGGAGGATGTTAAATGAGCACTAGACATCGCCAGGAACACTTTGTTTTGTGAAGCCTGGCTGGTTTGGGCTGAGTTAAGCTCCGACAAGGCAAAGGAGAGAAGAAACTTCCCACGTGAAGCTTTTGCCATGAGCACTCACTTAAGGATTCCCAGAGTACGGCGGAGATATCTAATATTGGCTCCAAGCAGCTACAGGAACAGATGGAGAACGCTTTGGTCTGCGCTGACAATACTCTTCCCTTTAAGCAAGACTATCCTGATATCAACTCTATTTTATCCGAGCACCTCAAGTTGAAGCTTAAATTAACGGAACATTGTTTTTCTGTTGTAGCCCATCACCATCCCACACGCTAAAATTCTTTGGGGAGTTCAGCTCCGTGAACTCTCTATCATTGCAAGAAAAAGATGCTATTTGCTGAAGCCAGCCCGCAGCCTGCTCATCTCCGGGTATCCTGGATCCACACACCCGCTCAAGGGAAGAGCCCTGGAGAGAGGTCAGGGTTGGCAAGCCCTGCTGCCCAAGCCGGCCAGGCCAAGAAAGGCGCTGCCAGCATCAGGTAAGAGCAGCAGCAAGCACCAGCAAAGTGGAGCTGATCTACAGAGCCCCAGACACTGCTTATGGGCTGGAGGACCACGCAGACCCACCCAGGAGGTGGCACTGAAGGGGTTAGCATCCCTCAGATCCTTTCATACATTTTCCCTAATTAAGCTGTGTTCAATTCACCAGCTTAAATAGCTGCCAATAGCTGCTACAAATTGATTTATCTTCTGATGAAGGTAAAATTTGCTGGAAAAAATGAGATGCAAACAACGTATGCGTTTTGGGGGATTAAATTACTTTGTCTTGTGTTAAGATTCAAACATATTCTGGAGGCAGAATGAGTCTTTTACAAGTAAATTGTTTTTATACTATACATTCATTTCTATGTAAACAGAAGCAGACTAATTTACACATCCACCTACAATACCTGCTAGATTACAGAAGTATATACTTAAAAGCCAGATGTGATCCTGAGCTCTCCGTGAGCACACACACAAATAAAAAGCAATCATCCTGCCACCCGCCCGGGGGAGAAAAAGAAAAACCTCCTGGAAACACAGGCAACCCATCCATAATAGATATGGCCTAAAGCAGTCTCTACGTGAAGGGTCGTGCACGATGAACGCGGCGGAGGTCGAGTCTCAAAAACTGCATTTCAATTCCCAAACCACGGCCACGTGCGAGCCGCAGTCCCCGCGTACGGCACACACTTAGTGTTTTCCGCCTCCACTTCATTATTTTGTAGGGTTTCTCATTCATCAGTAAGAAATACAAGGTGAAGAGGGATAAATATTAAGAGTAAATCACAGCCAGCCTGACAAGACAGAGAAATAGTAGCAGCCAGCACAGGATAATTTGCTTGATCTCAACCGCGGAGTTTCCCTGGCGGGCTGGGACATTATAACCCCGCTAAGTGCGAGAGGTGACACGAGGGGCTGGCCTCTGCAGCTCCGGTATCACCACACACAGGGCTACGAGCACCGGTGTCCCTGCGAATCCAGAGCCGCCTGCTTCTCCCAGCAAAAGCTGTGCTCATCTCATCTCTCCAGGAGACATGAAATTTGTCTGTGTGCCTGCTCGTGCAAAACCAGCTTCTTCCCTTCACATCACCTCCGGCACCAGTTCCTCTAAAGAGGGAGTTAGAGTTCAGCGCGAGGGATGTGCCAATAGCCATGGGGGGTTTGCATTTATTAACTGTTATTCTCACCATCCACTTTATCAGCTATTTTGGACACACGCGTTTCCTACACAAGCACATGCCAGACATCTGAGAGTGGATAATTTGTCCAGACAGGCAGCAAATACATCCCATCTCCTGCTTCTTCCTAGAATAATGTGCTTTCCAGTGTCACCTGCCATGTAAATCATCACCTTGCAATTTATCCTAAGCTACATTTCAACCTGTTCTGGACCAAGCAGAAATAAAAAGAAACCAGCAGAAGGTCCAGAAACCCCTCTGCCACAGTTGAACACGAATGCTTCTTCCCTGGCCAATATTTTGAATTTATTGCAGAAAACACATCTACTGAATTTACGGCTTCCCAGCCAGATTTCCAACTGTTAAGATTTAAAGGAGTCCTAGATTTTCTTCGAGCTATACAAAAGCCATTTACATAAGTGTCTGTACACCATCGGAATCTCATTCCTTCAGTCTGTTTCTCTCTCACTACATGAGTATTCACCAACTGCACACCCCATGGATATGGCAACTCAACAACTCAGAGATGGACCAGAAAAACCATGAATCACGTGAGAAATTACATGCCTGTGGTTTTTTCCTCCCCCCAGTATTTTTTATCTAAAATATTTAAAATCCAAAGAACAGAACTGGGGTTGATGGCGCTGTCTGGGCTGCAGCCTCCAAAGGAAAAAGAGAAAAGGAACATTTTCTTTCCTAAAAGTGAGCCCAGAAGCAAACAGAAAAACCTCCACGGGAACTTTCCACTAGGAAAACAAGTTATTTTCCTCAGCCCTCCTTTTAAAACACTTTTATTTCTCACAGTAATTGCTCAAACCAGCCGGGCTTGTCGAAAAGCTCGGATTTAAGCAGATATTTAGGCATCGAGCAGCCTAAGCTGGCTGGGGGGAGCACGGTCCTGGGGGGACCCCTCTCCTCTGTGTCCTTTCTGCCTGCAGACAGAAAAGCCTTCCGTGCATCTCTGTCTGCTCCAAACACTTGAGAATCTCTCTTTTGTTCCTTGCCTGTCTCCCTTAATCCTCCCCTCAGTCATTATTCAATATTTGGTTTTGTGACTACATTATTTAACTTGGCGGAGCGGTTCGGGACGCAGCTTGCATTAAAGGCTCTATTTTTAAGAACTGGAGGGGACCGTCGCGCGACTGGGGAGGAAACTGTGCTGACAACAAAGAGGAGACAAAAGCTTCACCCATCAAAAAATAAAAAACTCTCCGGGGAAAGTAGGCTGGCAGTCCCAAAATCGTCATCCCAGGGAATAAATCACCAAAGCAAACTCCAGCGTCGGTAATTTTGTGACGCTGAAAATTGATTCGTTCTTTACAATCAGGGTGTGCCTTCCTCGATAATGTGTGCTCGGCTTTTTAACATAATCATTTGCTCAACAGTTTTAACATTTGCAACCTTGTCTGGCTGTCAACCTGGAAGTAGTGAAAAAAATAAAATTTTAAAATACTTCAGAGACAGGATTAAAGAAAAAAAAAAAAATCAATCTCCGAGCAACCTCCTTTGTATTTTGTTGTGACAAGCCTGAATTTAAACAGCCTGTGTAGTCAAAACACCAGGAGAAATATCAATACACATTAATTTAATCAAGAAACACTGTTCTGCCAGGCCAGGCCAAACTCGGCTTTATTTCCGCCGCGCTTTTCCGCAGGAGCTGCTGACACTCCGCTGCCTGCTCAAGCCACCCGTGGTGGCCAGGGGTCCCTGGCCATTTGCATGCCTTCCCGTGCCCGAATCAAAATTCCTGGCGCTGCAGAACGCCGCCAGCGCATCTCCATCTCTCCTCCCGAAAAAGGCTCATTTCGCTGGCAAACACGCCCCGGCTGGCCGTCCTGCTGCGTCCTTGCTGTCTGCCGTGGCGCTTTCAAAGGACAGGCAGATGAAAGGGTAAACACGTTAACAAAAACTATCTCCACCGCACTTGACTTCGTCAAACCCTGTGCGCGCAGCGCGACACTTTGAAACAAGAATCTCATTAAGGGAGGGAGGGTCGAAAGGATAAGCCCCGGCATACCGAATGCAGAAATCAGATGTACTTGACCTTTCAAATGAATGTGCATTTTCTGACTGACTGTTCATGTCAGGGTAATTCAAACAGACACCTGATAATCCTCTTAAAAGACTAAAATTTGGATACTGAATGGAGTACAATGCAGCGTGAGCTGCGGGTGGTCTCGTCTCCTCGCTCGCTCCTGCCCTTGCTCCCAATTTCCCGAGGCACCTTGAAGTCTTCTCCCCTCCCTGGGCTTTCAAGTCCCCTCACACGGACAGAAGACGTTTCAAGTCCAGGATTCATTAACAAGTAGCGTCTTCTGTGCTGGCACAGCTGGAATCCAAAATCTGATGCTCCTTAACACAAACTGGGTGATTAAACACTTGGAATGGAAAATATGTGCCCCAGTAGCAAGGTACAAGCGTGAGGTCTCCTTCCAGCCAGGCTCCAGCTACGCTGACCCCCACGCACAAGCAGAAGGATCACGAACTTGGGTCCTGTCTCTTGTACATCAACATGCGTCACGTGCGCAAGCTCACTGAGGAAGATAAACCCTGCAATTAAACCACGAGGATCTCCAGAAAGCCCGACGGCTTCACAGGGAGCCGTTCCCAAGGGGAATGGCTGCAAGTGGAGAGGTTCGCCAAGCTGAGGCGGTACTAACTACGGCCCAAAGGCAACGAACACAGAGAGCAACTGCAGCACTTCTTCAGGGACAACACTGCTGGAGAGGTCACCAGAACGAGCCTGGCACCCTGCATGCCTGCCTGGATCACCTCGCCTCTACAGCCTTTGGACATCTCAGACGTGCTGGAGGGATCTAGCTGCCTGCCTTGCTCTACAGTTCCATTTCCACCAACAGATTCTAGGCTTCCTTTAACATGTCCATTAAAAAAGAGGCATAGATGCTGCCAAGCTTTTGAGATTGCAAACCCCAGGGAGTCCACAACCCTATAAACTCTGGAGAAAAAGGCGATTTGGGTGTCTATTTACTGCCTGCATCTATAAACAACCACACAGTGACAGACCATACAATGACTAATAATGAGCTTCTTTCGAGGAACGCTGAAAATCAACAGCTTAGCACTTCCAGTGGAGTCCAGTGGTTTTCTGACTGGCGAGGAAGGTGGAAATACACCAGCCTCTTCCTGCCATCGCAGCAACGTCAACCCCAGCCACGCACGGTACGAGCACTTGCATACACACACACATTGCTGGCTCCTGCCCACAGCCATTGCCATGCAGGACAGGTACCACACGGCTTTGTATCCTCTGGCGAGCCTTCCCCTTCCTCCTCCCTCTGAGCTCCCTGGCATGTAATATTAATTGGCTAATATTTGTTTAGATCATTCCCGACACTTCACCTCCCGATTCCCGCTGCAGTGCATCAGCAGCCCGGTGCAGGCTGCTGGAGGAGCCCTGCCTTGGCTGTGGGGATGGAGGACATGGTGGCTGGCCAGGGCAGAAGGTGGGATTACGGGTCCGCCAGCAGCCTGAGCCCTCCTGTTTCCAAGAGCTTGTCACCACAGCATCCAGGCTCAGACCCTGGAAGGATTTATTTTTATCTGATGACTCTCTGAAGGCCTCCTGAGAAGAGCTCAGGGCTCTGCAGACTTTCCAGCCCAGTGAGCAGGTTAAGACACGGCTGGTGTCACCAGAGGAACTGAGCATCTCCCCTCCGGTGGGGACCCAGCCCTCTGCCCCACTCCACGGGGCTCTCATGTGCTCACCCCATCTCTGAGCCCCAAAGCAGCACCCACACCACCAAGTGCCGGCAGCCACATCCCCCCTGTCTGCTGACTCACAGGCGTGGTTTTTTTCCTCCCC
>NW_010401711.1:54531-69155 GCF_000710305.1 Buceros rhinoceros silvestris
CGGCGAGGGGGGATCTCCTCTGAGGGACACTGCCTCCTGCTCGGTCCCCCTTGGCCATGGGGCAATGACACAGACCGGGTTGTGAAGGATGCTGGAGCATCACAACCTACGCAGCATCGCAGCCTACACGCCATCACAACGTACATCCAGCTCTTTTGGCAGCGCTGGCCATTCACATCACCCTTCCCCTTCGTGGCCATCCCTGCCACGGACCCAGGAAGCACTGTAGAGACTCGGCAGCCCAGGACCCTTGGGCAAAGCCCTTCCTGCCCAGTTGCAAGGGCTGTGCCGCAGCCCCTGCGTGCAGCCAAGCCTGGCTCCCTCCTCCCCCTCAGCTGGCAGCACTGCAGGCCAAGTCCGTGTCCAGGGCGGCTGGGAGAGCCCTCGTTAAGTTAATGGAGTGCTAATTCGCTGGCAGACCAAGGGGAGGAATTGGAGGTGCTGCTTAATTTGCTCTATAGAAGTGGGCCATTAAAAGGAAAGGTGGGGCGTTTAGGGATGGGGTTGGTGGTGGAGGCTGCCGTGCTGCTGGAGGGATGGAGAGGGGTTTCCCCAGGGACAGCTGGGGCTACGCAAACCATTGAAGCAGCCTTTGGCGCAGAGCGAGTGAGAACAAACTGCACCCTTGAACAAACCGTCTCCTGGCTGCCTGCACCCAGGAGGACCACAGAGCACCATCAAAAGTGACCTTCTCCCCGTTGCCCTCACCATCTTCAGGGTTCCGCTGCTGCAGCCCTACCAGTCCAGTTCCCCAAGCCAACTCTTCTTCAGCATACACACAACACCCAGTGACCAAAAGCATGTGCACCAGGTCGGGAAAGTGCAGCACCGGGCTCCTGCCAACACACAAATGCCACCTCCATCCAAATAAGCACATTGCCACAGGGTGTTTCTATGGCAACAAGCATCTCTGCTGTAGAGACTCCAGCACTGTTCTGCTGACACAGGAGGCCACGGTCCTGCTGGCTCTCCTCGCTCCGCAGCTCCGGGCAGGACTCCCAGGGCAGCGTTCAGCCGTCGAAAGGCTTCAACACCGACTTACTGCTCCTCCCCTCATGACCCTGTGGGTATCCCTCACTCTCCACACAAGAGCACGCATGGGGAAGACACAGCAAACAACATCCCTCCTGGGGATGTCACTGCCCCACAGCACCAAGCCACCGGCTTGCAGCTGGCCCCAGCAGCATCAGCCCTGCAAGCTTCCACCCCCAAGAGCAGCAGCAGAGCTGGGGTCATCAGTCATGGAGCCGTGCTATAGGCAGCCTTAAATCCCAGGCCTACCTCCCCATCGATCTCCGCAGCTCCGCGAAATTAAGAAAAATGCAGGACAAACCCAAGTGAATGTCCCCGAGCAGGCTAAGAGGCAACCGCACAGGACCAACACCCCCAGCCAGGCGCAGAAGCTGGCAGCCAACCCCCAGCTGAAAAAACCAAAACCCAATTCCGGACAGAACACCAATCTCAGCTTAAACAGGGGCCCCGGACCCCTGGCTGGGGGGCAAGCAGCACCCAGCATTGCTGGCATCTGCGGCCGCCACGCTGGAGCGTGCAGCAGGCAGGAGGGGGGATGGGGCTGGCAAAGACCCACACCATTTCTACGGGGCGTAAATCTGTCCTTAAAGACAGCAAGAATCAACAGAGAACACTTAAAAGGTCTCCCTCCCCCACAAGAAATCACTTCCCAGAGCAGACCCACGCTTGAGGATTAAATGTGGCCAGACAACTCAACACAATATTATTAATGCCTATTTTCAACAAGTGTCTCCATTCCACCCATCCTTCTCCCTCCCCCTCTCTCTCCAGCTTTTTTAAGCGTCACTTTAAAGTCTTTCCTGTCCAACCACGCATTGTCAAAGAACCTTTTTTTTAAAAAAAAAAAAAAAAAGAAGAAAAAAAAAGGAATTTTAAAGCTTTAAATCCAGTTCTCCGGTCTCTGACCCCCTGAAGATTCCTGCACAGCAAATAAAGTGCTTAGCTGCCCTTCTTAAAAAGATCTCATCTACAATATTTCCAGAGCTTGTATGATTAAGCCCTTCCTCTAATTCTGCTTTCTGAGCCACAGCCGAATCTCAGCTGAAAGGGAAGCAGCGCAGGCACCTCTCCTGCCACCTCCCTTACACACAGGGGAGTGGAGCTGTGTCCACAGGGACCTGCGGGAAGAGCTAGAGATTGAAAGGCAGCTCCGAGCATCCCCGGCTGCTAGTGCTGCCTTACCAGAGGTGGAAATATGCATTGTAATGTGGCCTTCAGCCACGACTGAGCCGCTTACCAGCAGCTCTGAAGGACTAAAGAGTGGAGGTAGTGCGGACAGCCAGGGTACCCGCGGGCCCGCCTGCCAGCTCAGAAGCTTGCACAGCTCTATCACCAGCTCTACCACATCCACAGCGGATGGGACAGGACCCTCAAGCTAGCAAAGAGAAGGGACTGAAAACTTCTGCTGGGAGAGACAGGGTAGGACAGGGCCAGCACCAGCCTCAACACCTGGTAGGATGCTTGCGGGTCATACCACCTATCTCCAACTGAAGACGCTCCCTATCACAGCAGAGGACTCGATGCAACTAGGGGATGTGCTGGAAGGCAGAAGTTGCTGTTGGATCCTGCAGAATTTGCTACAGGCTAATTGTTCATTTACCATCAGCTAGACATTACCGACCCACAGGGCAGAGCCACAACCCTCCCTGCCCCGAGGAGCACAATCCCAGGTCAAGAGGAGATGGAGCGTAGCAATGGCACTGCAAAATAAACACCTCCCTGCAGCAAGCAACACCGGCTTCAGACACGGGCAATGTCCCTGCATTTCCCTGGGTTACGATAGGCACGGAGTTTGTTAAGAACCGGCACAAATAAGGTGACACATTTATTGAAATTCTGGGAGAAATCGATGCCCCAATGAGACACAGCGCAGCGACCTTCACCTGCTCATCATCTGGAGGGAGCTCAAGGCCAGCTCGCCGATACACCCAGCGTGCAGCAAGCGTGTCCCAGGGCAGGATGGAGATAAATCTCCAAGGAGCGAGGCACTGCATCGGCCAAGGAGGAGATCATTACCATAAGAGTGTTGTAGCTCTCACCAGCACCAGGAGATGTGGGGCTGGGATTGACAGGAAAACATCCCCTGACACTTGTGTTGAGGAACTTTTGCTGAAATTCCACAGGCAAACGGCATCAAATCAAGTTTCAAACCTTCCCCATCCCCTTGTTCGACAGAGACTTCTATGCTGCCAAAACCTATTTATTTCTTCCAAATCTCTGTGAGCTGCTGCTCATGAATAGAAATGCTTTTATCAAAAACGGTTCGCATTTCCCACTGAAAATTTTAAAACAAGTATTTTCAGGGGGAGGCAGGTTGCGTTCTGTGAGAACACCAATGCCCCTTCAGAGTATTTTTTGCTTCAAAAACCTAAAGAAAATGTATTTTAGGAACATCAGCCCAGGAGATGGGAACAAAAAGCCAACACCAATGTTTCCAAGCTTAGTTGCAAATAACTTTACCGCTGACATCCCCCTCGGAGCAGCCGCTTCTCCAGGGGACCCCACCACCCACCCTGTGCCGGGGGCTCTGCCGGGGCTGTGGGAAACTCGCTGCCCGGCTGAAAAAAGCCATCACAAGGAGCAAGCATGCCCAGGAGCACGCAAAGCCAGCCACCGAGGGGCCCGGGTCGTTTATCTTGATTTCTCTTAGCAACAGGCAGCTTCTCAGCCCAGGCAATGCCCGCTCCCCACAAGCCGCCGTCATTCCCAGGGTAAACTGCAGCGTTTGCACCAGCATCCGAGGGCTGCTGCGTACCTCTCGGCTTCAGGCGGTGAGTTATCGCTGTCTCCTCCCGGAGTTAAATGCAACCCCAGCATTAGAGGCAAGCCCACCACCCTTCCTGAAGGCCTTAATGTACATGTTACTTGGCGTTGGAAATGGCTGCGTCCGATATTCCGATTGCTCTGGAAAAAAAAAAAAAAAAAAAAAAAAACTATGAAGTTCTCCCTAGGAAGCTGGATGCTGGTTAATGCAACAGTAAAAGCCCATCTCCTTGGTTTTCAGGTTACCTTGGTGATATCTGACTGCAAGGTCAAAAAAAAACAAACAGAAGCCCAACAGCTCCCTAATGCCAATCAATTTCTTGTTCCTCACCGCCGGTAAACATTGCCGTGCAGAAGAGAAAAAGCATCTGCGGTCCCTTCCACCAGAGATCCAAAGGGCAATGCTGTGTCTGGGTAAATGAACAGGTAGATGTACTTTCATTAAAATCACCACATTTAAATTACTCACAGATGAGATTGAAGACATGAGGTTAAAAACTTAATTGACTAAATCAACTGAGACGCCAAGGGCTGATTATATCATTTAAAATAAATGTACTATTGGCCATCAAAACCTGCACAATATATTATTACATATCAAAAGCCATTATTCAAGAAGCACAAACAATATCCTCCTAAAGCCCCCGTGGATTTGAGAGTATCACCCTCCCCAGTTTTCTTTGATTGTTTTTCTTCTCCACAAACCTGGCTGGAAGGGAAAAGCAGATGTCTTCCAAAATCCCACATTGGAATAAAACCCTCCCTGGCTGCTTCTCATCACAGACTGGACTTCCAAGGGCAGTCACCAGGTTATAAGGCTAAAGGGGTCCAGGCACAGCCACCCTGTCCAACCTCACGCACAGTCTGGGCTGTACCCTCACGTTTCCGTGTCACACCACTAACCAGGCACGTCACCCAGCTTATTCCTAGGGAAATCTTAACTCCAGCACTTGCAGTAGTGGAAAGGCCTCTCCTCCCTCCATTAGTCGTCCCCTTCAAAACCCTTTGGGCTATTCAGGCTCTCTGCTTCCAGATTCACACTCAATCTGTTTCTGCAAGCCACCAGCAGCCCCAGCTCCAGAGCTGGCAGCTGCCACCAGCCTCATGCCCATGCCAAGGGAGAGGAGCTCAGCACCTTGGGGACCAGATGCCCTAGCACATGGTGCCCACCCTCCACTTGCTAAAGCTCATCCCCACCACCCACCCAGGGTGATAAACACTACCTCTGCCTTACTGCCTCACATGCTGAATTAGTTGAAAGCCTGAAAACTCTTCAGAGAACAAGCCTGTTCCATGGAAATCCAGATCAGCTTGCAAATGATTTCCTAGCCCAGACTGGGAGCTCATTACAACCCGGGCATTATCAATAATGGATGGCTCCAGTGGCCCTCGAACTCAGGCTGCGGTGCCACAAGGAGCCATTCGCTCCGTGCCTGCAAACCTCATCCCCCTCATCTCCTCCTGCTCCCCATCAACGGGCAGGAGAAAGGACCCAACTCTGGCCAACGGCAGCATCCCCAGACCTCCCCACAAATGCAGGCAGGGGAAGATAGGGCATAACCCCACAAACCTTGATGAACAAGTTTTAAGAACATGCCAATCAGCCCCATGGCTCCCAATTACACCGATTCCATTATAATTACAAGCAGTGCCATCAAGGGTTTCTCCAAACCCACGTTTGTTCTCAAAGGATCCGTCAGGGAGAGATCCTCTACCGCAGGCTGAGCGCATTAGTATGCGTGCACCATGCACACGGAGGAGAGAGTGCGGGCTCCCTCCTGGCGCACACAGCCCAGCTGGGAGGCAGCCTGGCAAAGAGCAAAGCCACCCGGCTGCCTGGTCCCTCGCCGCCCTGCCCGCATCCCTCTGCCCACGGTGCCCGGCGTGCAGTTCAGTGAGCCCTAGGTCCCGGGTGGATGGGTTGCATCAGCTGGAGGATGAGATTGTCCCAGCGTGGAGAGGGAATGACACAGAGCAGGGTGATGTGTTACTGTGGGAAAGCTCCTCACCACACGTGCTCCCCAAAAGCACTGTGGAATCTGTGTTAATCAAAGTGAGAATGTGGTTCCCCCTTCCCAGACCCCGTGGCAGCACAGGCATCAGGGCAAGGACCCTGACATGGTGCTGGGAGCTCCAGCGCAGCTGCAGCCCCCAAACTGCTCCCTCGCAGCAAGGAGAGCATCCAACCAGCTTTTAGGATGAAGCACATCCACCGCCCCACAGCCTCTGCCCCACAGGACGGCTGCATTACGAAGCCATCTACTGAAAATAAAAAAGCTGAAAGACCCGACCAAATGCACCGTAATTGCAGGGTTTTCAGGCACACGACTCTCTGGCTGTGTACAAGCGCTGTGATAAACTAGGCTTCAGGAGCCCTCGCCAAGACCAGCCTTTGCCCTGCCTGAACTGCCTCCCAAAGACACACACAGCTTCTTAAACCCTACCTGTTGCTCTCCTCTGGAGCAGGGAGGCTGGGGGCAGCAGGCAGCCCGCCCGGCTGGGATGCTGCCATCTCACCAAACCCGCCCCACCAGCATCACTCATCTCCCCACGCTCTGGGGTAAAACAGGCAGGAAGGCATCCTGCAGTCTGCAAGCAGAGGTGCTGCCTCCCTACCTGCTCCCCCTCTGCCTCACCAGGGTTTTAAGCTGCTGGGTGCTTTATGGAGAGCAGCCGGAGGCCAAGGGATGTTAACAGCGAGAGGTGTTAAGATTCCTGGCACGCCCGGGAGGAGACATCCCCAGCATCTTGCTGCAGAGCGAGCTAATCCTGCCAGGTTAATTCTCTTCCTCAGTTCATTCCAGCTTATTAAAGCCAGCAGGCACCCTGCAGAGGATTCATTACCTGTGTCACTTGAAGGCAAGGCTGGGCCTTAATGATCCAAGAAGCAGCAGCAATGCTCCCGCCACCTACCCCAGACCACTGGGTCTGTCCTGGACACCAGGAAACCCACGGCCCCACTCCCATGGGCGCAGCTATCATAAACAAGAGGAACGTGCAAGACTTGTGCAAGGTGCCATAATCTCACTCACGTTTCCTTGTGCACACCAACACCCCATCCCAGCCACGCACTCCTTGGTCTCGGAGCTCACTCTGCTTTTATTTGCTGGAATTACTGGCAGAGGGCAAAAGGAGATGAATCTTCAGCTAGGTGAGTGAGCACATTACCAGCCAGAGAGATGGCAGCTGCTGCAGTACATCTTCATCCCTTTAAATAGTTCCCAGCCTTGCCCCCGCAGAGCCAGGCTGGCTGGGTAAAAGAGATCTTTCCTAATTAATCTAGTCCTCTCCATCACCAGCGAAACAGAGCCGGGGCTGGCAGATAAAATATTGCAGGAGCTAACAGAGGATGGCAGGCTTGGGTTAGCGAGGTAGAAAGCAAGTGGTGGACTTCAGCTGAAGGGGGACAATTATTTCACTGCCATGCTATGCCTCTATTCCCAGAACTGTCGGGCACCTTCCAGCACCAGCCTGCCTTTTTCATCTGGGTTTTATCGCCCCCCTCCCCATTTTTCACTCCAATCCCTTTTTTCACACTGGGTGGCTATTTAATTTGTTGTATTCCATGCTTTCCCTTTCATGAGCAGAAAACTTGCATCTGGGCTTTCTTTTTCTCTCTCTCTCACTTCATTTCCAAAAATTTTGCTTTTCATGAAAAAAAAAAAAAGGAGTATGGGAGGGAGAATGCTAAAGGAGCAAGGAGATGAAAGTGTCTTTTTCATCCAGTCACGAGAGGAAGGATGCAAAGCAGAGTGGAGAGAGCATCAGAGGCCGCTTGTGCCATGGTTTTGGCCATACAGGGGTGAGATGAGTCAGGCAGCAGCTCCAGGGGCTGCAGCAGAGCAAACACCTGCCTGAAAGCACTGTGCCATCCAAAAACGCTGGGAGAAAAACTCGCTGGCGATGCTTGGGAAGCACTCGCCTCCTGCATGGGGCTGAGCTGGGGTTGCCAGCTTAGCCTACCGCACGCTGCCTTCCTCCCCGTTGCTATTCCCAGTCATCACCTCCAACAGCAGCTCTGCTCCACATACTGTCTCTGCGAAGCCCCTTTTGCTCTCGGGAGCAGCATCTTGACCCCCCTCACCACCTTCATCACAGAGCAGCTCAGCAACCTCTGCCCCCACAACACCTCACCTATTTAGCCCACAGAGGACTGCTCAAGGAGGAACATCATCTACAAGGAACAGCATGTCTACAACATCAGCTTTGCTGGTCATCAGAGAAATTGAGGCAGCAAACAGAGCACGGGAGGGATGAATCCCTCATTTCACCCCGAGCAAGGAATCTTCCTGCCAGGTCCATGCTCTGCTGACAAGGGTGTTTAAAAACCACTGTGAAGGTGTGCAATGCTCACAGGGCCAAGTTCACCCCAGGGCAAGTCCTCTGGCTCCTGAGGGAGTCACACCGAACAGTACCAGGGCTTGAGTCAGATCAGGGGAAAAAAACCAACTGTCCGTGACTTAACACACACAAAGCTCACGCAGCTGACCTCACTGGCGCTGCGAGGGGTGCCCGGCCTCCAAAAGGTTAAAGGTGCCATCAGGAACCAAAAGTAGATGACAACGGGATGTCAGCGTCCTCCCACCTAACAGGACCTCGAGGCTACGCACCTGCCAGGATGCCCAAGGCAAACCCGCTCACTGCTGAATGTGGTTCTATCCTGGCTGGCTGGCCTTCATCCCCGTACTCTTTTACACTCTTGCCTGTCTTTAAAAAGCATCCTGCAGCTCCAGTGATGGCTCTCAGTTACTGCAGGGGCAGGAGGTATTTGCTTTTAATAAGTTTTCCTCACGAGCTGGGCAGCAGTGTTTAAAGAGGGATGGAGAGCACAGCTCTGTCAGGCTGGGACCATCTGGATGCATCGGCTCCCAGCCCTGCACTGGGAACCCTGCACAGACCCCCGCTCCTGCCCATCACCTGGACAGCTTGGCCACCTTTCCCTGCTCATTCCCTGTGCTTTGTAGCCTGCGGTTCCCTCTGCCTGTCACCACTCTGTGCACGCTGGCCCCTGTCCCCAGGGTCTCTGCAAACAGCATGGGTCTGCAACAAGGGCTAGCCCGGCGTCAAGCTGCAAAAAGGAGAGCCCTGGCATCGCAGTGCGTGTGTTCCCCTGCCAGACCCCGGCAAAGAGACCTGGGAAACCTCACCCGCTGCCCTAGAAAGGATGGCTATGACCTCGCCCAGGAAAGCCTAGGCAGGACAACAGATCTGGGCAACAGGGTGGGACGGCAGCAGCACTGCCAGTGAGGTTTGACTCCAGAGCTGCATTCACGTGGGGAAGACCAGGATGCAACTGTACAGCTCCATCACACCAAAGCGGCACAAAAGTGCCAAAAGTCTTTTGCACGGCTTTGGCAGTGCTAGGGGAGCTCTGCCCTCTACCCAGCTCCTCCCCTGGGCTCCACGCCAAGCCACAGGAAAAGCCCATTTCACCTTCCCAGCATTCGCCTGCCCGGCCCGCACGTGGGGCGGGAGCAGCCATCTGCTCCCCGTCGGAGCGGGGCAGGAGACAGCCCTGCCATCTGCAGCCCTCTTTAGCGATGCTCGGCTCCGTGCAGCCAGCCCTGCCTGCTCCCCAGCCCAAAACGAAGCTCCGTGTCGCAGGCAGAGCAGCCTGGGCAGCAGTGGAGGATGCTGCCATGGCTCTCACCTGGTCCTCCACCAGCAACGGGCTGGGCAGGGGAAGTGCTGGCAGAACTGGGACTGCAGACCCTGCCATAATTAGTTTGCATTATGCTGCTCACCATCATTTCTCCATACCCACAAGGCTGCAGCGTTATCCGTGCTGTCACCATGGCTGGCAGCTGCCCCTGCTCTGTACCCTGCCCCTCGGGTGGTGCTTTCGAGGATTTCATACCCCTCACCACATCAGACGTGTTCCACCTCTTCCCTCTACAAACCCAGGGCCACCTCAGACCAGCAAACCTGGAGTCACCATGTTTCGGGCTCGCCCCTCTCCCCATTTAGAGCTGGAGCATCCCCAGCCCGACTCCCTGTCACACCCCGGTGAGGTAAAGATGGGACGGGAATTTTAAGCTGCCTATCAGCAGGGTCTGAAGCCCTCTGAAAGGGAGAGCATGACAAATTCACCCAGAGAATCACAGGCACAGAGTGCAAGGTGACGACTTATCCTTCACCATACATACGGATTTATTAAAAATTTAAAATTGCTACATAGATCTGAAGGGCCAGGTTATTTATTTTTGCAAGGGCTGATCAATCACATGTGTCCCCGAAGGATGCCAGACCTTTAACTACTCATCTGATTATGCCTGCTGTACCCGCGCTGCTCCAGCCCCGGTGCTTAATATTTTATCCACACGGTTCCTAGGCAAAGCCGGCGTGGAGTCTGATCTCCTGGCAGAGCAGAGACCTGCCGTTGGCTTTTTGTCAGCTCCCGCTCAGGGACAGCAGTGGAGGGAAAGAAAGCTCTCGGTACAGGGACCGGCACGTGTGCTCAGCAACAGGCACCTGCCTCTCCCGCAAACCACGTTTTAACAGCAGAATCAAGGCTTTTGGCGGCCAAGGAGGGGAATGTGTTGGAAAAGCAGGTTTTCGTCGTCTATAAACTGCAAGAAAAATCTCACACCGCCTCCCCACACCGGCTCCAGCCATGTGTTTAATCCCACCGCCGTCTCCAGCAGCCCACCCGCAAACGCCGCAAAGGAGGACGATGCAAAAGACGCGTAACCAGCTACTCTGCAAAGCAACACCAAAGCGCCCAGTCGGGAGCCAGCAGCACTGAACACCTAAATCCCCACCCGCTGCATCTCTTGGCATGCTCCAACGGGTCCCGAGCTGCTGCGCCCAGTCCCCACCGCCATCCCAGTGGGTGCGGGCAGAGGATGAGCGTCAAGGAGCGGCGCGGGGCAGGCGGCTGGGGAAGCTCCCCCCGGAGTCCTCTGCGCAGGGCAGAGCCGCTTGGCATCTGAAGGACGTATTATTCCATCACGTCTCGTTTGTGCGCCGGGGCTAATTGAATGGTGATGGCAGTACTAAGCAGCCCTCGTGATCCGAGACCACAGTCAGCTGAAGCTCCAAAATCGTGTAATTTTTTGCATGACTGAGTGCACAGATGTAATAAAAAAAAAAGAAAGAAAAGAGAGAAAGGGGGGAGTCAGGCCCTTAAATGAATTGGCGATTGACAGCAATGAATGGTTGGAGGGAGCTGTGCTCCAAAGCAGCCGGCAGGGAATCGTCCCCCTCCGACCACGCAGCATCCTCTGATCAAAGCTGTGCCCCCCCTTGGAGCAGAGGTTCTCTGCTGCCCCACTCTACTCTGCCGAGGAGCAATAGGCTCATTAACAAACCCAGAGCTCATTAGGGAAATGCAGAGACGGCAATTACCCCTCCAGCCATGCTATGCCAAGCGTGGACAGGGTCTGGCCGGGGGCGGGAATGATGGGAAAGCGGCTGGGAGAAAAGAAAGCTGAACCCAGCCGGCTGAGATCTTCCTCCACCCATGCCATAGGAAAAACCCTCTGGCGCAACTAAAGACCAAGACACCTCTTCTGAGAGCCGGAGGGGTACCCTGCTCCCTCCCTCCTTTGCCTGTTAATGCTGCTCCATGCAACTCCTTCCCAGGGCTCCCGGTACAGCCACAGCCACCACTCTCAACCCCAGGTGCTCAGGGACGTGTCCCTTTGCCCCTCTGTACCTCAGGTGCTGCCCAAGCCAAGCAGAGGTGACGGTCCCCCTGAGGGGAAGGATGGATTCTGGCGTCCCCAGCTCTATTTCTGCCTCAGAACCAATAACAGGGGCAGAAATTCACCCTGCTCCTCGGGTCACCCAACACTCCAACCTGCTGCTGAGCCCTTATGGGACCATGGGTGCAAAGCAAGCACCGAGGCACCGCAAGAGTTCATCTGGGTACGATTAATAAAGCCTGCGCAGGATTGACAAGGATGCGGGCAAAGGGGAATAGCTGCCTGTTATTACGATTCCAGGCACGCCAGGTGCCCACACTGCCCGCACTAGGAGGAACAAAAAGAGTTTTCAGAAGAATCACGATCAGTTAGCTAAAGATTTATGAATTTTATTCTTAGTGCGCTTTAATTGCACCTATAAATTAAAAATGAACTAATTCTGTACTATGTAAAGTGACTGCATTCACCTAAAAAAAATTGCACTTCAATTTTTAATTCCACTTCAATTGTGCACAGGCACTGAGGTAGCTCCTGCCAGGTGGAAACCTCGGACCGGGCACTCTGGAGGCTGCCGTCGCAATTTCATTCCGCCTCGGCTGCACACAGACAGTTTTTAAAAGTTACTGCTGTGCTGTACAGAGCAACATTAATTGGGTGTTAACGAGCTGCCTGATCAGCTTCCCACTGTCCTTATTACTGGACATCAGGGTCTTCACAATGTCCCAATTAAACAGAATCAAAGAATACTTAATACACGGTAAACTGGTTCCCAGCCACTTGAACTGATTAACCAGCTGTTCCCTTTATTTGGGTCCCCGTTAAGTGATGCTGCGCAGCCTACGTTGCCCGAGCAGCTCCTGTGTGCTGGCAAGGAGCAGGGTTTACATGGAGATTTCTAGGAGAGGCTGAAGGAAGCGCATCGGTTCAGGACAGCAGACTTGGTACTCAGCGTTTCATCCCGAAACAGGATGGAGCAGAGAGACAAAATCACGTATTTCAGGTATAATTCAAGCCCAGGACCCAGACTCACTTGTTATTGTGCAGTTCAGTTTTATTTAACCAGTCCCTGTGATAAAGCTACAAAGGGAGAAAATAACTTGGACCACTGAAGAAGAAATCGTGCCATCTTAATTCCAACATCCTAATACCTCCCCCATCCTAACCCCAACAGAAATACAGGACCTGCAGAAAGTCATTGGCAACAGGAGATCGGCTCAAAATGTAAGGAAGGACCAGCAAAACCTAAGGAAGGACTTGGGTATCTACTCGAGGCTAGCAGGCTGCTTTGGCGTGAAATAAAGTGCTTCCTGGTTTGGCACTCACTTTAGTTTGGACAGAAAGTACAAGGGCAAGAGATTCCCCGAGGAAAAGCACCCCAGGACCTGGCCACGCGATCTCTGCCCGGGACATGGAAATACCCAGGGACGAATCGGTCTCCTAGCTCAGGCAAAGCTCTTCAACTCTCCTCCTGCCAGGGGGGACTCATTGCCAGGAATCAGGGGGAAGGAAACAGCTTCACGAAGCACCCAGCTCCCTCGTCACACTGTTTCTTTCAACTCCAGGCTCTCGCCCCACCACCCCAAAGGCTGGCAGCATCCCTCCTGCCAAAAGCATCCATCCCACCAGGATCGCACACAGCCACGAGCACGGCTGCAGAGCAGCAGCACCCGCACACGACAGACCATCGCATTGTCCTTAACGCCAACGCTAGCCTGAGCCACAGTCCCACACCATGCCGGGGACGGGGACAGCACTGGGAGTCCCCACGCGCGCTTTCCAGCTGCAGGAGGGAAGATGCTACAGCTGTCTGCAGGCTCAGCACTGACACCGGCTGAGATAAAAGAGAATTTAAGGTGCCGAGGAGAACTAAGCAGATCCTTGTAGATTGGAGCCGAACAAGATAAGGGAGCAATGATGAATATAGACGCATTACGCCAGGACAATTCAAAGCACATGCAATTTTGGTGGATGGGAAAAAGCGATAGCGCAATGTACTTACAGTCCCCAAGCGATTCGCGACGCCGGCGGCCAAGGTTTCCCTGTGTCAGCCTCAGCCGGGCTCAGGCAGCCACGCTCTAGGGGGCAAAGAAAACAGACTTTGAAAAATCACCCGCATCTAACCTCAGGAGAGAAAGCCTCTGCTCTACCAACGAGGGCATTCCTCAAAGCCCGGGCAATAATATTTTTACTCGCTGCTTATTTTACAAGACCTCGGTTGAGCGCACAGTGCAATTATCAAAGCCTTCAGCTCCCCCCACTCCTAAATGGAACAGTCAAGGAAAATAGTCTAATTTGACAATTTTCAGTCAGTTGAAATGATACATGGAAGAGACATGGAAGAAGGAAAGCATATTATTCACTATTTGATAAATTATCCCCATTATACAGAGGGCAAATCTGAGCCCAGGAGACGTGCAGGGCTCGTGGGGACAGCACGCATGTTTTTGGCAGTTACTGAAGGGCATCGCTGCCACACCGGGTGGAGAAACCCTCCTTCTCCGCAAAGCTGGTGCTTGGGAAGCCGCAAGACGAGACCAAAGGAACGGGGCTAAATAGTTGGAAGAGTCAGGTCTGAAATTCACCCCCCCTCTGGGTACCTCCTGTTCCTGGGACCAGCCTCATCTCGACCACACTTTTCCCCATTTTCCTTCTATTTCCCCATTTACCCACCAATTCTCATCTCTTATCCCAGTGTGTTGTCCCAGCCTCACACTAGCACGGGTCCAGGCATGGATGCCCTGCTCCTCCCAGCTCCACAGAGAATGCTGAAGATGGGCAGAGGATGGCATACGCACCCCAAGGGTACCCCCGAGGAGGGGTCTGGGAGCCATGTGAATGCTCCTTCCCTGCTGTCCTGCACCCTGATCCACCATCCCCATCGCTCCCGATCCACGCAAATATATTCATGAATCTGTTCAGAAAGTTCTCCCTGTGCTCTGCTGCTTGTAATTGCTGGCGGCCAAAATCTGTTCTGTTTTTTCTGGCTGAGGTACCAGGCAATCATCAGCTGTAATTATTTCGAGTCTTGTTACAGATGGATCTCCGAGCTTTCAGTCTTAAACAGAATTCATTATTCAAATGCCGGCTCCAGCCTTCTGCGGTGGGGTGGGCACGGGCGCTGCCGGCCCCCCGCAGCCGCCACCGGCAACAAATGGCTGCGGGGAAGGCGAGGACGGCGGGGGG
>NW_010401711.1:69241-72186 GCF_000710305.1 Buceros rhinoceros silvestris
CGCCACCGGCAACAAATGGTTGTGGGGAAGGCGAGGACGGCGGTGGGATGTGCTTGTCAAAGCCGCCTCGCTGCAGCTCCCCGCCGTTCCCCCCCGGCACACGTTTTGGCTTGGGTTCAGCCCTGGGGGAAACGTGGGGGAGCGGGGTGCCTGGGTCCTGCTGCTGGCTGGGGATGCGGTCAGCATCAGCCACACCGCGTCCACAAAACCTCCGAACACGCTGTCAACAGAAGAACCTCCGAAGCTCTACCTGTCAACAAGCTCAATTTGGCTACACAACAGCACCAGAGAGGAGCTCTGCGAGCTCCAGCGTGACTCAAAGCTCCAGGACAAGGTGTTACGGGACCAAATGGCACAAGTGAAATCGAAAAGCAAATCACTCTGAGCTTTCTCTTAGCCAACCCATCCACTTCAGCAGTGTTTTCAGTGAAGAAGAAGAAATTCTGGGTTTGCTACTGTACAGTGACTTTCTGCTTTGAAAACAGACGTCCTGTATTATTTTAAAATGCAGTGTAGCACTTTTGAAACTTCTAAAGTCAAACATCCAGAGATCCTAACTGCAGGGACAGCGGTGGGCAGGGAGGGCTGGGGGCCTGGCACCGAAGAGCCCCAGGCTGCCTCTGCAGGAACCACAGCTAACAGCCCAGCTTGGCACAGCGATCGACCATCCATGCGGGAATCAGGGTCCTCCCAACGCTGATACACCGCAAAACCCACAGCCCAGGAGCATCACTTCCACTCTGCTGACTGGGGCCACCCCATTCACACCATCTATTTTTTGGCTCTGTGTGTTAACGCTGCAGAAAATCCCCCACGCTCCTCAGACTAAACCGGCTCTGCTCTGCTGAGCCCCTTGGGGCATGAAAGCAAAGCTCTCCGTGCCCCCCGAGAGATGCTCCCTGCTTTTTAGGGTACAAAGTGGATAACCCCAGGGCACATCCCCTGGCTACAGGGTGAGCAGCGCAGAGCCCTGCCTCAGAGCTGCTGTTGGCCAGCACCGGGGCAGAGACCCACCTGGAAACCTCTGGGCCCACAAACACCTTACGGCACGCGTAGCTTTGTGCGCACAAGCAAACGGTGCCGTGGGGTCGCTCGCAGGCACGGGCAGAGCCCAGAAACTGCTCAGCCAAACTCTGGCCAGAAAGAGCACGACGGGCAGCCCTGCAGGGCAGAATGGCAAACCCTAACACCTGGGTCATGCCAGGAAAAGCCAAAGGTCTCGGGTCCTGCCTTGCTCTCCGCTGGCTTGATTTCCCTTTCACGGTGCTGGGCCATCCCTTTCTTCACAGATATCAGGTTTATGACAACATCAAGATTTGCAGGGAAAGCACCTAATTTCCTTTCAAAATTTTTCAATTTTTGTGGGGGAAAAGTAAAAAAAAAAAAAAGGTTGTATCCTGGCTGCCTTCCAGGGCAGAGCGCAAGCAGCTTCCAATTTTAAAAGTCACTATTTTCTGCAGGAAATTTCAATCTTTTTTTTTTTTTTTTCAAAAAAAGATCATGTTTTGTTAAAGTTTTCCAGAGGGAGGGGGAGAGGGACACTCATGGCAGGCAGCGAAGTGTTGCTAATCTTATGCACATACAAAATGGAAACACTGCTTCCTGGTGGGATTTCTGGTATTTTGTTTTTATAAAAATTTTAATCTCTGTATCCCTCCTGCTACTGTTTGTATTTTTTGTGTGTCTATTTGAAAAGCAAACAATATCGCCTGCTCTTGCAGCGCTCTGGGTTTGGTTTTGCTTTACACTTATTTATTTTGCTCAGCAGTTTAAATTATTAGTCCCCGACCCTGCAAATATCTTATTGCACTTGGATCTCGGTGCACGCAAGCAGGACGTGCTGCGGGTCTGTTTGCAGGCGAGCAGAGCCCTCGACCCCAGTGTAGCTAAATGCATTTTAACCCAAAAGAACTGGACCTGCTGATAACCCGCACCAAGCACAAAGGCCAATTTCAGCTTTATTCGCATCAACCTCGAAGGTATCAGCTCCCCTCGAGTTGGCTGGGCAGGCTGGAAAACGGACAGCAAAGGTTGGGAGCAGCTTCAACACCACAGGGAGAAGCTGGAGGCTGTTTCTGTGTCCCAGGAGCGTGGGGAAGGGAAGCACAGGGGATGGTGACACCAGGGAAAGGGAAGGAAAAATCCCCTCCTGCTCCATCCCCCTTCCACCCCACCAGCCATCACTGGCTCAGGGACCGGACACAGAAAAAATAGGGAAAAGAGCTGGTTTGTATCAAGCTGAAACTAATAATAATAATAAAAAAGTCTCATTTTCTTTCCTGAAATGAAAACCCAAATAAAAACAAGGAGTGCCAGAGCTAATGAACTCTGCTTCCCTCCGGAATCACACCTGGTGGCTGGACGACGCTGATGCCTGGGGGACAGGGGAAGCGGAGCCCATGGGGCAGGCTGGGGGGGGACCCTCGGGGGGGTCACTGGCTTGACCCCAAACTCATTATTGCTTGGAGTCAAGCAATACAAGGCAGCAGCCTAAACCTGGGCTCAAAACACCCAGCTCACATTCAGAGCCTTTTTCTTTCTCCTGTTTAACCCTTCCCACAGCAGCAGATGGACCTGGCTCCTTCCAACTCCCTAAGCCCCAGCGCGACACCCCCTGTGGTGTTTGCTCCGGGCTACACACCTCGCTCATACACCTTCCAGCCAGACCCCCACCCAGGAACCCAGCTCCCCGCCTTGCACCCTACAACCAGGCCAGCAGCACTCAGAACCGGGGAGAACCCCCAGCCCCAGCAGACCCATGAGCAGGGTCAGGAGCCCCCGCAGGTCGGGGGTAGAGTGGCAATAGGGACCCCTCTCCCCCAGGACACGGCTCTGCAGCCCCCTCCCCACACTGCCCAGAGGAAAGGGCCACCGGCAGCTTCAGGGCCAGCGCAGGGGCTAGGGCGCTCACCAAACTAACTCACCATCCTCATCACCAACACTTA
>NW_010401711.1:72348-72844 GCF_000710305.1 Buceros rhinoceros silvestris
GTATCAACTTGTTATTCCTACAGCCCCCCCGCGCCGAGACACCCCGGGAGCTCCCTGGGGAGCGGGGCGACACACGGGCATGCTCGGGGACACTGCGCGATGCTCCACACCAGCCCCATGCTTGCAGTGGCTGGGAAGGGGTAGTTCCGGGGAACACCTCGTGGGAACCCGGAATACCAGGCAGCTCATTTTTGTACGGGGCACACACGGGGCTCTGGGGACACAGGGGGAGTGAAAGGTGCTTATTTCACTGCAGCCTTGCAGCTCCTGGGACCCCGCAGCAGTTCGGGGGGGGGCGCTACACAACGTGGCTCCCTCTCAGAAGCAGAAAAACACCAAAATCCCCTTTATTCAAACAGCCCAGTCAAGAGCAGGCTGCTACACACAGCAACCACTGCACTTACCTGTTAAAACAAAACCCCTTCTACCGGAGCTAAAAAATTTAGGAAAAGAAAGAAAAACACTACTCACCCACAGCCTCCTCCGCCTCCTCCTC
>NW_010401711.1:73158-73410 GCF_000710305.1 Buceros rhinoceros silvestris
AGCGCAGGGCTGCGGGAATCCACCCCAAACTGCCAGCACCTGGGCAGCCCCAGGCCGAGCCGCACCAGCAAGGCGAAAATGTGTTGCGGGGAAAAAAAAGTGCGGAAATAGCACTCCAAAAACCTCGTCCAGGCTGTAAATGCAGAGAGCTTACCCTCGGGTTTGTCATGTTTTGCTTAGGGAGAGGGTCAGCCTTGCACAAGCAAAGTCAGAGGCTTGTGGGGGGGGGCACCGGGGGTGCCAGTGCAGCTG
>NW_010401711.1:73524-74620 GCF_000710305.1 Buceros rhinoceros silvestris
TTGCAATTGACCCTGAAAATGGGCTCCCACCCCCGTGTAAGCACGAAAAAAATTGCATTACTAAAAAGCATGGGAGTGTCACCGCAAAGAACCCCTACCCCACAGAGACACCCAGGCAGAGCCCCCCCTGCACCGCCGTATCATCCCCCCCCAAAGCCCTGTTGGAGGTGTTAAGTGCAGAGAACTTACCCTCGAGTTTGTTACGCATTTGCTAGTGAGAGGCTCGGTCTTTCACAAGCAAAGGGAGAGGGAGGGGGGACTCAGAGGTTCAGTTATCTCTGAAAACGAGCTGCCCCGCTGTGTAAGCATGAAAAAATTGCATTACTAAAAAGCACGGCAGTGTCACCCCAAAGAACCCCTGAACGCCTGCCAGGGCTGCACATGCAGAGAGCTCATCCCCGAGGTCATCGTGTATTTGTTACAGAGAGGCGCAGCCTCGCACAGGCGAAGTCAGAGAGGCTTGGGGAGGGGGTACACTTGCCCCTGAAAATGGGCTCCAACCCCCCGCTAGCAAGAAAACTTGCATATACAGTAAAAAACACGGGAGTATCACCGCAGAGAACCCTCCAAAGCCTGCCAGGCTGCAAAAGCTGAGAGCTGGCCCTTATCCCTCTGTAGGGGACCCCTGCAACCCACAGCCCTTAGGGATGGAGAGGGATTGAGGAGCAAAATCCCCCCTCATCCCCGCTGCGCTCGGTGGGTGCCAGGTCCCAGAGCTGCCCCGGGAGTGCTGGGGGTCCTGGGGAGCACAGGCATCCCCCCCGCCAGCGCTCAAAAGCTCACCCAAAAGCACAGCGGCACGGCTGTATTTTTGCCAGTTTGCAAGGCAGCTTTTGTGTCTCAGAAAAAAACAAAAGCCCCGAAGAAATGCAATTAAAATATTATAATTATTGGTGGTAGAATATTTGCTTTTATCGGTTCCTATTTAAAAAGATGCAAATAGAGGTGATTTTAGCATTCCAGTCAGCCTGGCTCCCTCCTACAGGGATAGAAATATTTAGTTTAGTCAACTTTGTTGTGTTGATTTTCTAGTTTTCCCCTTGTTTTCCCTTTTTTTCCCTGAATACACTCACACGGCTTCCCCGCAGCCGAGCCC
>NW_010401712.1:0-350 GCF_000710305.1 Buceros rhinoceros silvestris
CCACGGCCTCTCTAAGAGCTGCACCCACCATAACTTACACAGCTATCAGACAGAGCTCCAGTGGAGACATGCAGCCACCCAGGCGTCAGGCTGCAGGATGTGCCCTGCTGTTGCACTGGTTCAGGAAGGCAACTGTGAGCACCCCTGTGAGAGGTGCAGCCAGGTAGAGGAACTCCTCTGTTTAGTGACAGAGCTCCGGGAAGAGGTGGGCAGGCTGAGGAGTATCAGGGAGTGTGAGAGATTGACCACTGGGACCACATTGTGCCCTCCCTGAGGCAGTCCCAACAGTCAGACAAGGAATATAATACAGAGGACTCCCAGTCCCCTCTCCACTGGATCCAACCTAGTGA
>NW_010401712.1:408-4423 GCF_000710305.1 Buceros rhinoceros silvestris
CACATGGTGCCCTCCCTGAGGCAGTCCCAACAGTCAGACAAGGTATATAATACAGAGGACTCCCAGTCCCCTCTCCACTGGATCAAACATAGTGACTGGAAGGACAAGAGGCAGTGGCGACAAGGTCCTCCCTGATGCAGCAGGCATGTCACCCCAGCAACAACCCCACCTCCCCAGGTGCCCTTGCATAAAGGTATGAGGCCCTGCAAGTGGAACTAATCAATAATGAGAATGATGATTCATCCAGCTCAGAAGTGTTGCTGAGGTTAAGTTGGCCCAAGCCCAGCTGCAAAACCACTTCTACAAAGAAGAAGCGATGGTGACTGGCGTGGGTGACTCCCTTCTGAAGGGAACAGAAGGCCTGATATGCAGACCCAACCCACTTCATAGGGAAGTCTGCTGCCTCCCTGGGGCCCAGGTTAAAGATGTAGCAAGAAAGCTTCCTACCCGGGTATGGCCCTCAGAGTGTTGTCCATTATTCACTTTTCAGGTAGGCCATGGTGAACTCACGACAAGGAACCTGAGGACAATCAAGATAGACTTCAGGGCCTTGGGACAGCTGGTCAAGGGATCAGGAGCACAAGTGGTGTTCTCCTCTATCCTTCTAGTTGCAAGGAATGATGAGGGAAGGTACAGGAAGACCCGGCGAGTCAATACCTGGCTCTGAGTCTGGTGTCATTGGCAAAACTGTTTTTTTTGATCACGGGTTGGTTTACATGACACCAGGCCTGCTGGTGACAGATGGGGTACAGCTGTCTCACAGCGGGAAAAGAATATTTGCTCAGGAGTTGTCAGGGCTCATGGAAAGAGCTTTAAACTAGATTTAAAGGGAGAAAGGGATAAAACCAGGTTCACTGGAGATCAGCCTGGGAACGGAACATCAGTGTTTGTGGGATACCGTGCTAGCAAGGTCCTTAGGTCTGCTATACCAGCAGAGGTAGAGGACAGAATGCCAAGTGATAGTATAGTCACAAGGGATACCGATGAGGAACCATGGTAGCGCTTGGGAATGATCAGGTGGGAATTAGGCATTCTGCACCAGCGTGGGCAAAAAACAGGAGAAACTGGAAGCCATTGTACAGCAGGAAAACTATGACATAGTTGTAGAGACATGGTGGGATGAATCACACAACTGGAGCACTCCATTGGATGGCTACAAACTCTTCAGGAGGGATGGACCAGTGTGGTGAGGAAAGCACTTAAGACAGAAAGCGGTTAAAATCAAAATGTAAATTTATTACAAAGCAGTGTGCCTAACGCTCCTCCCATGCAGAGATCGATTGTCAGTAGAAGAAAATTTAATACACGGCCAATTATATAAACCACGAAATCTACCCCCAAGGGAAAGATTTTCCAAAACAAGCGCACCGACCATGTAAAAATGGAGAAAATCTCCCACTTAGCAATATCAAGAAAATAGCTTACCCGTGCTGAGGTAAGAAGTCACTCAATTTCAAGGAATACATCCAAAATGCGTCCAAATTGGAGAAAAATCCTTGAAAAGTAACCAGAAATGGCGGCATCCCATGATCCGGGGAGAGGTTTCTCCTCTGCATAACCCGCTGCTCCGAGGAGAGCCAAAACTCTAAATGATTCTCCAGCGGGGCCCCATTGATACTCTGATCGAGTGCTTGACTGTGGTCATTATTCAGGAAGTACAGGCAAGATGCAGCTTAATGAAACCTAGACTCTCAGGCGCCCATATCCCCGGGGGATAAGGCTTGTCCTTTTGTGCAAGGCTTGGTGCACAGAGAAACAGGACGGGGAGGAGGTAAGGGGCAGCCCCAGATGCTGCTGTAAAGCTTGTCTTTTGTGCAAGCTCGATGCCAGCAGGCAGGAGGGGGTTGCACTGTCACAACCAGGAGGGAGAGGTGGGGGAGTAGCCCTGTATGTTAGGGAGAGTTTTGATTGTCTAGAGGTTGACAATGGTGATGAAAGGGTAGAATGTTTATGGGTAAAAATCAGGGGGAAGACCAACTGGGCAGACATCACAGTGGGAGTCTGCACAGACCACCCAACCAGGATGATGATCCAGATGAAATATTCTGTACGCAGCTGGGAGAAGACTCATGATTACTACCAGTTCTTCTTGTGGGAGACTTCAACTTACCAAATGTCTGATGGAAATATAGTACAGCAGAGAGGAAACAGTCCAAGAGGTTCCTGGGTTGTGTGGGATTTCCTGACACAGCTGCTGAGGGAGCAAACTAGGGAAGGCTCCCTGCTGGACTTTCTGTTTGTGAACAGAGAAGGGTTCGTGGGTGACATGAAGGTTGGAGGTCGTCTTGGCTACAGCAATCATGAGATGGTAGAGTTTTCAATTCTTGAGGAAGTAGGGAGGGGGGTCAGTAGAACTGCCACTTTGGTCTTACAGAAGGTAGACTTTGGCCTATTAGGAGTCTGGTTGACAGAATCCCTTGGGGGGCCATCTGAAGGACAAAAGGAGTCCAGAAAGACTGGACATTCCTTAAGAGAACAATCTTTAAGGTGCAAGAACAAGCTCTGCTGGTGTGCCATAAGATGAGTAGGTGGGGTAGAAGACCAGCCTGGCTAAACAGAGAGCTTTGGGTGGAACTCAGGCAGAAAAGTCTATGGCCTATGGAAGAAGGGGCAGGCTACTCAGAAAGACTATAAAGATTTTGTGAGCCTCTGCAAGGAGAAAATTTGAAAGGCCAAAGCCCACATAGAACTTAGTCTGGCCATGGGCATAAAAGAAAATTAGAAAATGTTTCTATAAATACATCAACAGCAAAAGAAGGGCTAAGGAGGATCTCCATCCTTTGCTGGATGTGGGGGGAAACATTATGGCCTATTAGGAGTCTGGTTGACAGAATCCCTTGGGGGGCCATCTGAAGGACAAAAGGAGTCCAGAAAGACTGGACATTCCTTAAGAGAACAATCTTTAAGGTGCAAGAACAAGCTCTGCTGGTGTGCCATAAGATGAGTAGGTGGGGTAGAAGACCAGCCTGGCTAAACAGAGAGCTTTGCTGGAAATCAGGTGGAAAAGGAAAGCCTATGGAAGAAGGAGCCACTCAGGAGGACTATAAGGATTTGGTGAGGCTGTGCAGGGAGAAAATTAGAAGGGCCAAAGCCGAGTTAGAACGTCGTTTGGCTACAGCCATAAAAGACAATAAAACCATATTTCTATAAATGCCCTAACAACAAAAGGAGCACTAAGGAGGGATCTCCATCCTTTGCTGGATGTGGGGGGAAACATTATGACCCAGGATGAGGAAAAGGCTGAGGTCCTGAATGCCTTCTTTGCCTCAGTCTTTTATGGTAAGACCAGCTCACTGCATGCCCAGCCCCTTGAACAGGAAGACAGAGATGGGTAGCAGAATGAAGGTTGCATAATTCAAGAGGGAACAGTAAGCGAACTATTGCACTGCTTATTTGTGAGCAAGGCTGTGGAGCCAGATAGGATCCACCCAAGGCTTCTGAGGGAGGTGGTGGAAGTGCTCACCAAGCCACTTTCCATCATTTACCAGCAGTCCTGGCTAACCGGGGAGGTATCCTTTGCTGGATGTGGGGGGAAACATTATGACCCAGGATGAGGAAAAGGCTGAGGTCCTGAATGCCTTCTTTGCCTCAGTCTTTTATGGTAAGACCAGCTCACTGCATGCCCAGCCCCTTGAACAGGAAGACAGAGATGGGTAGCAGAATGAAGGTTGCATAATTCAAGAGGGAACAGTAAGCGAACTATTGCACTGCTTATTTGTGAGCAAGGCTGTGGAGCCAGATAGGATCCACCCAAGGCTTCTGAGGGAGGTGGTGGAAGTGCTCACCAAGCCACTTTCCATCATTTACCAGCAGTCCTGGCTAACCGGGGAGGTCCCAGTCAACTGGAAGTTAGCAATTATGACGCCCATCTACAAGAAGGGCCAGAGGAGGATCCAGGGAACTACAGTCCTGTCAGTCTGATCTCAGTGCCAGGGAAAGCCATGGAGCAGATTGTCTTGAGTGCCATCACATGGCATGTACAGGACAAACAGGCGACCAGGCCCAGTCAGCATGG
>NW_010401712.1:4831-5549 GCF_000710305.1 Buceros rhinoceros silvestris
CCATACTTTGTAAAGCCTTTGATGCTGTTTCCCACAGCATTCTCCTGGAGAAACTGGCAGCTCGTGGCTTGGATGAGTGTATTCTTTGCTGGATAAAAAACTGGCTGGATGGCCAGTCACAAAGAGTGGTGGTGAATGAAGTTAGATCCAGTTGATGGCCAGTCACAAGGTGTTCCCCAGGGGACTGTACTGGGGCCCGTTCTCTTCATGAGTGATCTGGATGAGGGGATTGAGTGCACCCTCAGTAAATTTGCAGATGACACCAAGTTGGGCAAATGTGTCAATCTGCTTGAAAGTCAGGAGGCTCTACAAAGGGATCTGGACAGGCTGGATCCATGGGCTGAGGCCAATGGTATGAGGTTCAACATGGCGAAATGATGAGTCCTGCCCTTGGGTAACAACAATCCCCTGCAATGCTACGGGCTTGGGGGAGAGTGGCTGGAAAGCTGCCAAGGAGAAAGGGACCTAGGGATATTGGTCGATAGCCAGCTGAACATGAGCTAGCAGCGTGCCCAGGTGGCCAAAAAAGGCCAATGGCATCCTGGCTCATATCAGCAATAGTATGGCCAGTAGGAGGAGGGAAGTGATTGTCCTCCTGTGCTTGGCACTGGTGAGGCCACACCTTGAATCCTCTGTTCAGTTTTGGGCCCCTCGCTACAAGAAAGACATGAAGTGTTGGCTGCATCATGTCCAAAGAAAGGCAACGAACATGGTGCAG
>NW_010401712.1:5840-9171 GCF_000710305.1 Buceros rhinoceros silvestris
AACAGGCTGCCCAGGGAAGTGGTGGAGTCCCCATCCCTGGAAGTGTTTAAAAGCCGTGCAGATGTGGCACTGATGAACATGGTTTAGGGACCCCAGGCAGTGCAGGGTAAATGGTTGAACTCCATGATCTTAAAGGTCTCTTCCAACCAGGTCTCTTCTGTGATTCTGTGATTCATTTTTTCCAAGCAGAAGAAGAGCAAGACATTGTCTAGAAACATAGCATTATGCAGATAAAGCAGATTTAAGAGCAGAAATTCTTCTTGCTGTTGAAATTATTAGTGTCTTGTGCACAGAAGAGAATATACTCTTGAAAACCATAATGGCTCTGCAATGAACAAAGAGTAGAACAGCAGGATGTGCCAGGCTTATTTGCCCTCTCTGTTTCCCCTGGACCCCCACCTTGCACCCCCACCTATGGGCCAGAAGAACCAATAAGCCAAGTCCAAGGACCCCCGTCATGGCCAGGGCTATGGCATCGCTTTGCACCCAGCCCACACTGATGACTTACAGGGTAGCTGTTCCCAGCACCTGGTCTGTAGCCATGGGCTTGCTGGAGGGCACAGTTGGTACGTATGTTCCCTCCTCGCATGCTGTGCCTCATGGGCATGAGAGAATGGGGTCTTGCCCACCAAGATCAGCAGTAGCACTATAAAAGGGCTCTTGAAAATATAGTCCTTCACAGTTTAAATAAGAAAGGTAATGAAGAAAGCAACAGAAACTCTAATATATTGTAATAATTAAAACATATTCAGACGATGACAAATAAAAAGGGATGTCAAAGGTCATAGAAGAAGCATAATTGTAAGGCAGTAGCTGAGATTCCACTTATAAAAACAAGAGAGACACTATGAAATATGCCATATTGCACTTGGCTCCTGTCCTAAAATAATTCCACGTTAGAAATATTTGACGCAGCACTCAGGACTACTGCCTCCACACGATTTAATGTAGTATAATGTAATACATCTGTTTCCTACCCACAAGGTATGAAGAGAATGAATGGGTAAGACATGAACAAAAAATGCAAAACCATATTGAATACTATTAATTCTATGTTGATCATGCTGTCCTCATTACCTATTGAATTAAGAAAACGGAAAATGTTTCATAATACTCGAACAGTATGACCTTATTGTTTTTTCACCTATGAGACTGCATCAACCCTGTTCCTATCTTGACTTTCTGCACCCACGAAAAGTCCTATGACAAGTTGTGTCTTGCATGGGCACTGCATTTATTGTGAAAAGTTGGAGCACCTGTATGAAAATGCAGCAGCATAAGACACATACAGTCAAGTAACATTGAAAATTATGCCTGCTTTTCATGTCTTCAATTTAATTAACATAAAATCTATTGTCACCATCTTACCTTACCTGAAAAATTGTATATTGAAGATACATGTTTTAACCAAGTTAATAAACCTTTCCATCAACCACATTGCCAGCTAAGTGACACTTTCTCACTGTACTTTGAACAGTTGCAGGATTGTCCCATTTTGACAGTTATCTCCTGTGTGAGTTCCTCTGGTCGGCATCCTGCCTCTCGCTTACAGGGGAATCTTTCTTAAGGGTATCTTTCTTAAAAGAATATTACAGTGTATCTTAAATCATTAAGTAGTATAGTCAAAGAAAAATGTTAAAAGCCACAAGCCACATTAACGAGTAAATAGACTGATGGGCAGACAAGACATAAGGGATGACACACACTTTCATCACTGCAGGTCTGTCAGTCTCATGATAATAAACTCCATGCCAGCTTTTTGTACTTCAGATGGCAGCTTAGATTGGTTTGAAAAGAATGCTATGCTGAGAAGGTAATTACAGCACAAACTTTTGGTTTCCACATGGTGCCATGATTAAAGTGTGCCAATCTGCGGTGCTCCAAAGCTTGACAGACTTTTTTTTTTAAAAAAAATCTTACTGTGGGACGAAATAAAACCTTTCCAGCACCATAAGATGAGCCCTCTCTTCATTTGTGTTTTTCTTTCATCAAAGCATTTTTGTGTGGTGGTAGAGCCAACCAGGATTTTCAAAGGTGTAAGCCAGCTTAGATGTCCTTTCTCCCTTGGGAAATGTCAGCGCTGAACTCCAGAGACCACACACGCTCTGGGAAGGGGCACAGCTCTACGCACCTGCACTCCAGCACTACCTGCTGGGGCAGATGGAAAGCAGGAGGTGGCCAGGAGACATGGTTCAGCCAGGAGCTACAGCTGTGACAGGACAGGTCAGGAGACATGGTTCAGTCAAGAGTTACAGTTGTGCTGAGCTACCAAGGACCCACCAACGCTGAATCACCCATTACTGAGGGCTCTGGAAATTCATTACAATAGATGCACTTTGGTAAGCTCAGTACCTCTGTGACAAAGTTTTCCTATGTCTGAACCACAACATTTTGTTTTCTTTGAAAGCTGCTGATGAAGCAAACACTATTTTTGGGGGAAACTGCTGCACATCTCAGAATATCAAACTGAAATAATTCAGCAGAGAAAAACAGATTTAGGCACAGTTTGGCATGCCATTATCTCAACTCCTTTACTATATAACTTTTTATAACTGTGCCTCATCTGGGAAAAGACACAAATCTGTTGTTTGCAGGAAGCTAGACAGTGACTCTAAATAACAGCTTAAGAACTATAGCTTATGAACTACAGCTAAAAACTGTCTACCAGACTGATGAACAGGAATTGCGAGACTGTAATTTTTGCTTCTTTACCCAGAGTTTCACACAGATGAAATAACTGCTTAATTCAGACCTTCTCTAGCAGTGGTTCATAAACTAGGAGTGGTTTGTGAAACCATACAGCTTGCTCACCGAGCCTACTAAATCATAACATTTCTTAGTTCTTCTTGCTGCACTGATCATCTTCACTCAAACTTGGTGTTTACTGGTTCATTTGTTCACAATTTGAAGATCTATAGGTTTCAGTCAGGTCAGCCTAATGACCAGAAACGTAGCCAGTTCTTTATAAGCAAATTTCCACTCAAATGCACAAGACCCTGATTCAGCAGCCCCTCAAGCCAACAGCACTCCTCCTGGAAGAGACAAGAAACCAAGGTAACAGCATCTTGAATACAGCATTAATTTTTTTACATTGGAAAATATTTATTTTTCCTTAGCAAATAACTCATCCATATACACTTGGTTATGGACAAAATTCTGATTTCACATACACCGCAGGCAACACTGTGGTTCGAAGTTGCTAGGAGCATATATGTGTATAGCTGTTAGTCACCATGTTCACCTATCTCTGTAGAGGACATAATAAAAGAGTGTATCATTCACCTCTTTTGTTTGTATTATGGATCGACCTGGCTGAGAGCAGCAGGCATGA
>NW_010401712.1:9284-16676 GCF_000710305.1 Buceros rhinoceros silvestris
GAATAACCACAAGAAGGATCTCAGCTAGCCTATTTGATCTCTTGAGCTTGGAGGAGAATTAGTGCAAAACTGAACAGGTTAAGTTTTTCTTTAATTAGTCCCCAGCCTGCAATGTATGGGGGTTCAGAGCTTACCTAAGTTCTTATATAATTCATGGTCCTCTTTTCTTTTTCCATCAATATTACTATTTCCATTGAAAAATATTTAGTTTCTAGAAAGGAGGGAAATGTGATAGTCATTTATTGCCCCCACACTGCTAAGAAATTCCATGCTTTTATGTGCAGGAAGCATTGTGTTGATGTTGGCTTACCCATGAGTTAAAAATCTTGTTTAAATGTTGCAGAATCTAAATGCTCTTTGAGGTTTTTCTGTGTTGTTTTATGTAAAGGCTTCTGCCTGATTATTTACAGATGCTGCCTCTGAGAAAGCCAAAAATAGTCCCTTACTAATTCAAAATCTAAAGTAGCATTTTTAATATTTTATTGTGTAACAAAGAAACTCGACTCTGGGCTCCTCAGTTCAAAGAGGAAAACTGAGCCCTTTGGCTCACTGTTGGCATCATAGGCAGCAACATTCTCATTTAGCTAATTGCAGTGCCAAGCCCTGGCTGACTATAGGGTCCTCTCCAGTAGAAATGCAGCTTCCAAAGCATCTTGCAGCACAGACTCCCCAGGTTACATGACCATAAAGGATTCACATTGTTTCAAAAGTTACTTCTCCCACTGTAGTGCAAGGTGTTGTAAACAGTTTTAGGAATTGACATCCCTTCAAGCCTTGCTGCTTTTCTACAGCCACTTTGGCTGAGTGACAGTAAGGTTGTTTTTTTTTTTTCGACAGTTCATGAAGTGCTAAGAAATAACTTGAGCTCAGCAAGCAAGAAATGTTGCTCAGCCAGCTCAGCAAGGAAGGATTTCATCAGATGAAACACTGCTCCCAAGTTTGTCTTTGCTTCTCCAAGGTTAAGGAGAGTTGTGAACCCTAACAAACAAGGGAACTACCCTTCTCAAACAGGAGCCAAAGAGCTTAGATCTCATCCTTGCCAGTCTAAAGGCAGATTTTACTCTTTATTCTCTCAGCAACCAGCAGCAGAAGAGTTGCACTTTTCTTGCTGCCTCAAGCAACTGTTTTTCTACCCTAGGTCCTGTGTATACCTAGTTAGGAGTTTGCTTCACTGAACTGGAGACCATGCGTTAGACCACTTCCATCCTATAGATGTGGCAGCTCCAGTGATCACAGGGTAACAGCACATACTAGCAATATGGGAGGTGGGTTACAAAACATTATTTCTGCCTCACTGTTAACTTACCAAGCTACCATAAGTGCAGGATTCAGAAAAGCCTTCCTGACTCAGGTGAACTTATCAGCCTCTCCAAATCCCTCATTGCACTATGGTTAAGAGGGACAGCAATGCATCAAAAACTCCGCATTGCAGTAAACAAGAAGATAGATTACTGTTATCATTACAAAATGTTCTGCATAAAAGACCGCTGATAAAACATTTGCAAATGTAATTTGCTACCTGGCAGCAGGTACCGAAACCAGTTGAAAGCTACTCCTAACTCAGCCTGCACCATTTGCCTACTACAACATGGCTTGTTTACAAAACTGTTCATGAGGAGCTGTTCATGAACCACCAGTTGTCTCAGTCCATGAGTGAAATAACACAGGACAAAATCCATGGGCCTACATGGTAGACCGAATTGTCTTCTAACAGACTGGCCTACAATCTAGAGGATGTCTTTCAAACATAAGGCTTGGGAGATTTGTGTTTATTTCCTGCAGTCTAACTTCTTATCTGAAAATAGCTTTATGTATTTTCTGAAAATAACAGCAAACTCCTCTCAGGTGATTTCTTCACGGACTTTCTTAGTTGGTACAGAATGTGTAGCTGTTCTGCAGTTTCATAAAAAAAAAAAAAACAAGCAAAAAACTGGTTTAAGCTTACTTCCTGCAGTTGAAAATTTCCTTCAGTTTCCCTTACCTCAGATAGACACTACCACAGATAACTGGAGAAGGTGGTACACTGACGAATAAATTATGTTCTTACTTGTACGCAGCAAATTATTATCACTTATTTTAAAGAGCAGAAACCTCTCCAGAACAATTAGGATTTTAAGTTTTTAACTTTTTGCAGTCTATAGCTTTCTCCCAGATACGAAGCCATTTGAGAATTAAGATCACAAAGTCAGATTTGATCTAAAATTGAGTTCTGAGCTTTCCTTCTTGAAACAGTGGAACTGCAGATTCTGGCTAGATGCAACTCATCTCTAGCTCTAGTACAACTGGCATCTGCTCCTTCTGAACATCCCATCAGCTGAGACATGGGACTGAAGTTACAGATTAAATACAATATAGTAAAGAGAGAAGTCCTAAAGGATGTATTCCAGAGAAGGTGCTATGTCCTGGTTTGAGCTAAAACTTCCTTGTTTTGGGTAATGGACAAATAGAATTATTCCATGCAAATACGATAATTCTGCATTTAATTGGTTAAGAGAGTCAGGTGGAAGGTTATGTCGGAAGCCTTTAAAAAGCAGCAGGCAGGAGGAGCGGCCCCTCTTGGACTTCCGCCCGCTTCACGGAGAGAGGACTTCCACACTCTGCTCTGCCGCCTGATAAGGCCGAACCAGGCCCAAGACCTGAGAGGGAACCTGAGGGCCTGCTGAAGACTACAGACTCTGAACTGCTTTTGCCGCGAGACCCGTCCTGTCTGAAATCGGGTGAGAATATTCAAACTCTCTGCTGTTTTGTGCCGAGAGCCTTTTTTTTTCTGCTGTTAGATTTTGCTTCTCGCTGCGCGCGGGGGCTCTTCCCCCCGCTTCTCTTCCTCGCTGCAAGAGGAATTCTGCTCTGTCTAGGACGCAGCCACGGACAGAACTTTATCTTACTCTCCGCCTGGAGGCCGGTAGAAGCCTTTACTCCCACCTTGATGTTGGATGCTTGCCCAGAGAACTGACCTTGAAAAGGACTGTACAGAACTTTGGTTATCTGAGTCTTCTTTTCTTAGGTTTTTTTTTTTCCGTTCTCGGTTTGTGCATATGTATTAGTAGAGAATAGTTGTGTGGCTTTCTTGTTTATTAAAAGTTTTGTTTCAGCTTCCCAAATTCAAACCGAGGTGTGAATTTCTTCTTTTCTCCCCTAAACTCCTTCTGTCTTTAATAAGACAGAGAAGAATCATTAAGGAAATTCGAGGGGTTATTTGCCTCGGCCCTCGACCCTTAACAGTGCTATTTATTTAATTAAAATACATTGTTCTGTTTATTATAACTAAGTACAACCAAGACTCTTTCACGGGCACCCCCTTGTCATGGTGAAACAGCTTTCATGCCCTTGTGAAGTTGAGAGGTGTGCTGGTGGTGGGATGTGCCTCCGGTGGGGTCTCCCAAGCCAGACAGGCCGCGGCTGAAGGGTCAGACACAGTGTGTCCCGGCTGAAGGGTCAGACAAAGTGTGTCCACGGGCAGGATGGGCTCACTAGCCTTCGGGCAGCCATCCTAGGAGAAGGACAACTCTGACTCCAAACCCGGGCAGATGGAGCTCGTTTAGCCTTGTAAGGCATCCGTCTAAGAGAAGGATACTCTAACCAAACCTACGACCTGAGGATTTCACTGTCACCGTCCAGGCTTGCTAGGCCCTGGCAGATGAACCTCAGGTGTACAGAGTGGGGCCAGTTCCGCGCACGCTGCGCGTCACCTAAAAAATCCACTGCACAGACCTGAAGGGTTTACTCACATTTGCGAAGCCCTGTAGCGACAGGCGAGGGACCGGACTTGCCCATCCTGCATTTCAGCCATCAGTGCGCTTGCAGTAAGCATGGGAAAAACCCTTCCCAAATCTTTGTTCGCAAAGCCAAGCCATGATGATGATGGTGACAACCAAGAAACTCTGCTCTGGTGCTTTTGTATGATATGTTTAGTCCTGTAAAGTTTCTTAGCCACCGCACAAACTAGCCACAGTTACCTCTCTTATTTCTTGTAACTATATTTTGAAAGATAATGTACATAAAAGACAATTTACACTGCTATGCTACTTTCCATCCAAGGATTTTACAAGCTTTAGAATACCTATAAACTTCTCTAACAATATTGTTCCTCACCTTGCATTGCTGCAAGTTAAGAACCTCCCAGAGTAACACTAAACTTTTCGTAGGTATCTCAAAACTTCTCAAACTCATCTCTTGAGTTGAAAATTACTTGTTCAATGTGTTTTGTGTTTTATTTCCATGCTGGAACCATGGATCTAAGATACATTTGGGTAAAGTTAACCAGATAATGTCCACCAGCCTTACTTTGTCTCCAGCACCCTCACTTCCTCCTGTGCTCTGTGGTCTGCTGGTCTCAGAGGCAGAAAATCACACAAACACTGTAAAGTGTGTTTTTTCCTCCTTAACTTTTCAGATGGACATTAAGTGAATTTCCCAACACAACACAGGCATTACCACTAAAGCTAGAAGACCATCAGGATGTCTTGACTCTCCTCCTGCCTCGTATCAGAGCTCAAATTAATTGTCAATTTCTCCACAGGTTTCTCAGGAACACTGCCATGACTACAAACAAATTCCTTGCCTTGGTTTCAGCCTCCTTTCCTGTACCAAAAGGATGATGACACCTATTTCCCTTGTTGAAAAAAAATCAGTGATCACTGCAAGATGACCAGCGAATTCCTACTGTTGTACTACTGTCAGTACTTGTGCCTCTTGGCCCTAACTGCTACATTGTTTCACTGTGTGGAACATGTGACGTATAAACTAATCTTCACAGCTATTTTGATTTTTGCTTATTAAAAAATCAGGAAGCTCTTTTGACAGCCATTTCAACAAGGAAATCTTGCACAATTGAACAAAAATTTTATGCTTTTTATCATTTTTATGGTGGAATAAAACTTCTACAGCTGTCCCACAGTATTACACTGATATCAAGAACATTAAGTGGCAAATAAAATGCTTCCCTTCTGAGGGATTTTCTTTCTTAACCTTTCAACTTACACATTTATAGGTCTCCAAGCACTAAGAGGAAATCTTTGCAAAATTAAGTACTTGAGCACAGTTACACTGGCAAGACTCACATCTAGCCAGAGCCTAAACCTGATCCCTTATAAGAGCATCTCAGCAGACTTAATTTATTAGCAACCTGAGCCCTAATGCAAACTGCGTATTGGATGCAAATCAGTCAGAAAACGGGCTTAGTGCTTGGTAGGATTTGGGATTAACTAGCCTGCCTTGGACATGACTGCAAAAACTGAGCAGCACTACCGCAGATGCTGCTGGTACTAATTATTGTGTGTTTGTGCATCCTCGCATTGCACTGCAGTTACACAAGAAGACTTGAGACTAAAGTGATAGCCACCTGCACAATGAGGAGTCCTTGCTGTGGTCTGGCTGGCTCCTACTGTTTTATTACACAGGGCCAGAGGATTCCCCAGGACCTCCACACCTATTCTGATGACAAAGCAAAGACATCAGCCTGAAGTATTTTCTGTCTTTTATTTTGGGCATGTGCTCACTACAGATTATTTAAGTCTCCTGTTCTTCTGTGCCAGGCCAGATTTGTCATTAGTCAATGCCTGTGTAATCTCAGTGTTTCTCTATCATACCTGGAGAGAACATTAAGCCAAAATTAATGACCCATGGCTAACATGCATCATGGCTAATATGTCATCAGGACTGTGCATCTGCAAGCAGCAGTCTCTGTTGAACATCAGTCCTTGTCTTCCTGACTGCCATATTTCTCTGCATGGTTTACTAACTTAGATTATGTGTAACATTTTTCATTGTTTAACACTAATAGGATCCAGTTGAACTATGCATAATTACATCCAGGTCTCCTCCAACAGATGGCTTGTTCTCTCTATCAACAATCTAACAAGTGGAGAGATACACGATAAAATGGAGAATGAGTAATGCACATGGAGGTGATTATTATGTTGTGGTGTTCATGGCAATAGCTGGGAGACATCATGGATTACTGAAGTTACATGGGCTTTGGGACAGCTGGGACAGCTCTGCAAAACATTTTCAAGAATCCAGAGATTTTTCGGTGCCCAGGTCATATCTTTCCGGGCTGCTTTGTCCTTCTTTAAAGTGACTGTTTCCTTCACATCATTTCCCATATCCTGAGGAAAGTTATTTAATCTCACTGTGAAGATATCCTTGTGAAAACTAGGGAAAAGTAGAAAAACTCTGCAGCTCACCATTATCCTTAAGTAATAGTCAATGGAGGACCCAGGACACAAAATTCTCTCTCATTAATACCTCCCTAGTTCAGTTAGCCATGATAAAAGTCATCAATAGGCCTGATGCTGGACAAGTTAGATTGGTGAAATGGATCAAGTAAAAATTCCCCAGTTTGACACACTTCGGGGTCAAATGTAGAGGCACACCCAGAAGCGCAGCTTCAGGATCCCTGCTGCTGACTGCAGGTGTGGGGTTGAGCTGGAGATGGTCAGTCTGCCACCCGCCCTGTCAGCACACTGTCCAGAGCTGGACACAAAGGGTCAAACACTCACTGAATGCTACTTGGAGCATACGCTGTGCAAGTCTCAGAAGTGCTATGACCACACTACAAGTACTTTGAATAGAACACGAAATGGTGCATACCAACCCTTCTGAGCCCATGGAGAGGCACCAAGTGTTTAATTTACATGGAATTGGCCCATGGAGTAAATAACCTGGTATCACCTCTCCAAAGAAAGAGGGAATGGTCACAGAAACAGGGTCACCTGAGAGGCACTCTGCCAGCCACAGGAGCCAGAAACCAAGTTTCCACGAAAAGGCCTGTTGTGGCTTGGGAAGGAGATGGAAGAGGGGAGTGAGAGGAGCAGGCCCTGAGGTCAGGGTGAGCTGCAAGTGCTCATACTGGGTAGGGAGATTTTTTACTCAGTGGCACAAGCCTGCAACACATTTGCTGGCAGAAACAAGGGTGCAAAGGCTCAAGCAGCACCTTCAAGCCAGGTAGCTCTTCTTCCCTTAAGAGTTCCCTGCCCTCGAGTTATCCAAGGATGAATCAGCCCCTACTTTACCACCATATGCACAGCCAAGGACAGTTACACTTCATTAGCCCTCAGCCGTGAGCACACCATAAACCGACTCTAAAAACCTTTCTCACAATCTAATCCCTGATCCCCCTGGCGATTCCATACCTCCTCTAAGTTATCCAAAAGCTTTTGGAGATGAACATAACAGGTCAACCAGACTCCTTCCAGACTTCACCAGAAAAAACAAAATACTCATATTCATACTGTTCATGTTACACGTTTTGGTAGCTGGGATGCATAATACCTTAGCCATAACACTGCAGCTCACAGGCGATTTGCAGCTGATTCTTGGACTGCTCTGTAATGTGCTGCGGGAGCCCTCAATGCTGAGCTCCCTCTACAGAGCTGAAGCTCTCACAGCAGC